>NW_019231585.1:148761-188922 GCF_002742605.1 Olea europaea var. sylvestris
TTTTTATTATTTTATTTTATTTTATTATTATTTTTTTTTTCCCCAAAAATGACTTGTATATAGATATAACAATCATCACTTCATAAATTTGATTGCAATTAATTTTTAAATTTTTATTAGGTCCCACTTCTAATATCAATAGAAAATGAGATAACAAAATAGACAAAAGTATTAATAGTTGAGACGATTAAATATTTTTACGGGATTTTAGTTTGTTATTATAATAAATAAATGAGAAAATAAGTGAAGCATATTCCACCTCGTTAAACCAAAACCCTCCCCAATCCCACATTGATTTTTCAGTTCAACTACAATACTAGGGAAAGGATATAAAAAAGGCTGGCTTCTATTCCCAAAACCCTCCCCGATCCCAAATCAGTTGCAAGTTCAACTTCAATCCTGAGAAGTGGATATAAAACGGGGCTTGAATCTATTATGTGACATTCACCTTTTGGGCCTTGTAATCAAAGTTTTCAAATTTTTTATTGGAACATCATTTAGGCCTTAAAGCTTGTCCTGGTAAAAGAAGTTTTCAAATTTTTTATAAGAAAAATTTAATGTTTAAACTGTTAAAACCAGGTTGGTTAGACAGCTAGTTGGTTGATTTTTGTCTGGGTTTTAAGAATTCGGTTTCTAGGCATAAACTGAATCGATTTTTGTAACGGTTCAAGGGTTTTCCAGTTGGACCGGCCGGTTCGGTCAAGTTTTGAAAACATTGATTCTACAACATATTACACAGCAGGTTTCTCAAATTTTCTTCAATGGCTATATATTACCAACATTACAATATTTCAAAGATGGTATCATAACTTGTAAAAAGCACTTGCCTGAATGCAAAGAAGAGGTATTGAGACATTCTTTATGGAATCTGAGCTGCTTGAGTTGGAATAGTAATCATCCACCGATGTAAATCCAAATGAAACTGCAAGTGTTACGAGGAATAAGCAATGAGTATGCAAGCAAAATTTAGAGTCATTTATGCATCTATAATTGACTACATGCCTCGTGTTAGTCCCTCATCAAATTCTCTGACAGATTTGGCATTAGCAGTCATTGGAATATCAAATTCACCTCCGATATCCTCAAAAAGAAGAGCATGCCTGCAGAAATGACACTTTTCAGTTAAACAATCTACAAATTGAATTCGAAAAGTCACACTGATACAAATAAAGACAAGATAATAATCCAATTGTTACTTCTTGAAAATTTTGCAGAGTGAATTTGCTAGAGCTTTGTCATATACAATGTTAAAGCCCTTACGAAAGTCTTCATCTGCAATTACCAAGTTGAATGGATTGCACAAGGATACAGCGCCAGAAAGAGGGCAAGAATGAGATTCCTGTAACAAGTTATCGAAGTATATATAAGATAAACATCGTAGATTTAGCTATGCAGAAAAAATTGGAAAGTACAAAGGGGAGACAACACAACAAGTAGTCAAGAGTAGCTAGTTTATGTAGCAAAAAAATGAGACCATGTCCCATTATACATTTCAAGATCCACAACATATATGCAATATGCTCCAAAAACAGAATTATTTAGTATTTGATTTTGATGAACATCTCAATATCTATGTTTTTTCTTTCGCTGGAAAACTTGGAGAATGATGTAGGGCCTTTTTTGGCAGGAAATTGCCATGTAACATGGTGGACTTAGTGAGACAGGTTAAAAGGTGTAAACAGTGAGTTCTTACAGCTCAATATCATTTTAATCTTTTAGATCATGACATAGAGTTGCATAACAGAAGGCCAAAAATGGTATCTCAGAAATCTAGCATGGAGTCGTATAATAGGTAACTCCGAAATGGTATCTCTTGCATGCTCTAGCTTATAATATGGTATGGACAGATAAATGAGTTATCACAGATTATAATTTTTTTTTTTTTTGGCTGGTAGAGGAAATGATTATATGATGAAATACTCCTATGAAAAGAGAGAAAAGACAGATAAATGAGTTATCACAGTTTTTTCTTTTTTTTTTTTTTGGCTGGACGAGAAAATGATTATATGATGAAATACTCCTATGAAAAGAGAGAAAATTTGTCTGGCTAGAACATTAATGCATTTGCATTGCTAAGCAAATGGATATCTTTTGCTTCCCTAATGAGTAATTGTCAGAGAAGTTAAAGCTTTATTGCATGTTTGCTACACAGTATAGGCCATAGTGCAAGAGAGAGAATTTTAACTTACATTCTTCATCAATATTGTCCATTGCTATCTAATCCACATTATCAACATGCCGTTAGTGAATACTTTAAGACGCTTTGAAAAAATCAAGTTTTATACAAACACTATCTATAGCTTACTGGCAACAAGACCACATTAAGCGATTAGTCCAACTAAAACAAGGATTTATTGCCATAAATAAAACTTGAGAAGAATGATCAATCAGACATGAGTATGCAATTCTGTTACCTGACCCAAATATCGAACAAGAATATTTGCTCCAAGCGACCAGCCAGCAGCATATAAATTAGCTCTTGGGTAGCGGTTGCCAATATGTGCAACCACCTCAGATATATCGCCAAGAAATGAAGCTGAATAAAGCTGCAGTATTTAATTAATTTACTGAAATACGACTTTTGACTAAAGAATTGGATTGATTTACTGTTAGAAAGTGAAAAAATATGCTATTAATTTTTCTTACTTTCAGAAATACTTGAACCATAGCATCATGCACTAGTTATCATCCCAACCATTTCATGAATACTGATTATTTAATTAGATTACTAAAACTTAAAAGCATTTGAAAAATACCTGAGGTGTGGTTACAGGGCTGTCTCCACAACCTCTGCTATTAAACACCACCACGCGCCATCCCTTGTTCCTAGCTCTCAACAGCATATGCCTCACGTATGTGTCGCCGCTCCCACCAGTCAGACCTGGCTGCAACCACACTTGGTTAGCACATTTTCACCTCTCTCCTAGGCAACCACCCACACTCAATCTGAATCACTCACAACAAGTGAATTGCAGTTGAGCACTACTTCACAATATATATCTATCTACGGAGACATATAAACATTGTAAAACCTAAGTATTTCAGCTCTTTTAAACTGAATATGTATATGCCCTCTGAATTTCTAAAAATAATTAGATAACTGTGGGTCCATAACAGATTTGGGTAAGTTTAAAACCAACTTTTTCATTAATTCTTGCAACTGAGCTTATTATAGTCTATTTCCTCGAAATACTTCCAGAAGAATTTGTAGCATTATACAAATACAAAGACCCAAAAACACGCACCAGCAAAATGAGCACCGGAGACTCAGAAGGAAGCCTTCTATCATCGCCAGAGACCCAGTCAAGGGCGACAGCACCGTTGTCTTGAGTGCGGAGACACTCACGACGGTATCTGACGTCAGGTAGGGACCGGAAAAACGCTGCGAAAATGGTCTCCACGTGCCGGTTCCAACCAAAAACCGGATAAGGAGTGTAGGGTAGAGTGATAGTTTTGAATGCCGGTAGCAATATCTCCATAGCTCCCCCGATAACTTCTAGGGATGGGTGGTGATCGTTAGAGGAATTAGCCATAGTGGCGGCAGAGGCGGACCTGGTGGTGGTGGAGGAGCGCAGAGTCAAATGAACTGAGGTTTTTGAAGGGAGAGCGCAATGGGATTGCTTGAGATGGCGCAGAGAGAAGGAAAGAGGACTGACGAAGCCCAAAGAGGCTATCGCCATTAGCGAGTTTAACGGTAGAAACTGTGTGGGTGATGACAAATATCAAGAATATGCCTTGTAATTTTCAGTTTTTCTTGTGTTCAATTGATTTATAAGAAAATGTTGTGGACGGTGCCGACCTCTAATCTTTTTAAACCACATAATTTTGGCAAGAGCAAGTGTAAATTTTTGTTTTTCATTCTTTCCCCCGTTAAAATAAAAAATACGATCGTTATCCATCACATTAAGTCACCAAATTCAAATTTCTATTTTTTGTGTAGAGTCCATAACGACTATATATTTCATTCTCATTTTTACAAAAAGAGGAAACAAACGCTCCCTAAATTTTTCAATATGTTCGAAAATGGATAGAATCATCCAGTTGCTTGTGTTAAGCATATCACAAGTTTTCCTTATCCTGGCTCGGTCATTCATCCCTTCTCTCCAATGAAGAGATATGCAAATGAAATGTAAGTTATTTTTCGATAGAAGATGTAAAAAATATATATACAAATTACATATTTTTTTATATTCACAAGCTACAAAAAGTGGATTTAAATATTTCAATTGGAGTAAACTTAAAATTTAGATCCATTGAGATGCAAATAATGATGTCTATTTATTGTTACATGCACCAACTAACTTCGATAATTTTGTGCCTGTAAGCGACATTTTCACATGGGAGGCCTTCTAGTTTATGAACCAGTGAGAGTTTGTTGTTGTTCATGTAGATTTGTAGTGTATTAATCTATTGCCTGCCTTCTATATTTGGTTGGTTCAAATGAAAATTAGCTGTTTTTAGTGCAGAAACAGGAAATAAAACTAAATTTTATAAAATAAAGCTCCTACACATACATATCATGTGTGCTGTCCCCAAATGAAGTATTCTTACAAGGAAAAACCTTGAAAGTTTTATGTCTTTGGAACTGATCGATCAATTGGAAATGGGCTTAAAATTCGCAACTTAATGAAGAAATCGAGGCCAACTGCAGCGAATATGAAAATCAGAAGATTTTCCGAGACATAAACTGCACCATCAAAAGCATGCGATAGTAAGCTATCCGTGTCCAACTGCAGTGGCGGTCCACCTTCCAGGGTAGCAAGGCCTGCACTCAGAAACCAGCACACATGATTCTAGATTTTGATCCAGTAGTCGTCCTAAATTGCTGTTATTGCTAGTGATTTCACAAGAAAAGTACCTTTGATGATGCCAAAAGCTGCACATGTTCCTGATTTTAGCTGGGAATCATCCAAGTCTCTTCTGATTGCATACCGGAATGTTACCCCATATAATGCACAACTAGCGAATGTGATTGCTAGAGGAAGTATTAGCTCGGAATAGCTTGTAACCCGAGTTAAGGATATCGGAAGCCCTGCAAAGGTCCCAATAACGGCAGAAATTAACGCAGCTTTAATAGACTCCAGTCTCTCCTCATTTTTGTACAATTCTTCACTTTCCGAATCCATGACTCTGCCACCATCGAGAGTTAAAGATTGTTCCGCTTCCTCAACCATTGCTCTTGCTTGTAATATTTCTTTCTGGCATTCTGCTATCTGCAATTGCAATACCAATCAGTATTCTCCAGCAATGTGCTGAGTTTTAACTGCTGAATCAAGGAATATAAGTCGGACAATTTCAGTGACAGTTTCATTAACTAACATTGAAATATTTTGCAAATCATTTGATTCATGTTGGTTCACACATTTATTAGGTCGCCCTAAATATATTATGTGTCATAGTAAACAGTAGAGGGAGGCTCGAGTCCAAAATACATTGTAATTCTATTCTGGGATATGGACCATATGGTGCAATTTTGCAGCGATGCCGGTGGATATAGCTCTCACATTTAGGGTGAACCACATTAAATCGTGTGTTTCTTTGTTTCGGTCTTCCCATTACATGCTGTTAATTGCTCAATATAGCACAAATTATTCATTTAATTCATAACAATCCAGAGCAGTTGAATGTTATCTTGATCAATCATCATGACATTAGTAGGCACATCAATAAATAAGGCTCACAGAGGACATATAACAAGCACTTAAGAGTGCAAGATTTACCTCGGTGGCTTTTGATTCTAGTTGATTGATATAATCCCTCATCATCTTAGCTTCAATTTCTTGCTTTTCAATCTCAGCAAGCTCTCTCTTGGCCCTTTCAACTCTCTGGGTAGCTTTCTCAAGTCCATCCAACAAAACCCTGTTCTCTTCTTTGTTCAACAATTCATCTACTCTCTCGTCCACCATACCTGACAAAATGTCCTTGAAATTGCCCCCATTTTCGCCACTGATACTTCCCGAGCTACCATTTTTGCTGCACTTCACCGTGAGTGCTCGTGTAATTGAAGATAATGATAACTTAGGGTGTTTTGCGGTGATATACAGCGTTTGTATGAAGAAAGTTTTCGGGCTCGAAGATGTGAGTAATGAGGGGTTGAATATGAAGGCTGCTGTTGCGGCTGTCATAGTGGCTAAATCTACTGCTCCATGGAAATAGAAGGCTCTTATAATTACTTATCCTATTGTTGTCTAAACCATTTGGATTTCCAGTGGCAGATAAAAGCCTGGTTTTAATATAAATTGCAGAGAAAATGTATTTAAATAGTTATTGATACTAATATAAAATCATGAGTGTGAAAGGTGAAGGGAAATTTAAAACATCACTAGACTATGAAGGCTGGCCGAGTCGATCATCGCACTATGAGGGTGGTCGACAATTAAGGACATCAACTGCCACAGTAAGAGGGTTCAATCAACCTAAGAGGTTAAAATGGCACTTAAGGCCAAGCGGCCACTCTTGCATCATAGTCGTCATCTATATATCTTAACAATCTTGTATTTAAATAAATGACTTTTGTAGAGTTTAAAGAATTTTATTTAAATTATTTTTTTATAGAATTCATTTGACTTCTACAAACTTTCATTTTAGAATTCACCACTTCAACGTTGCCTTTGATAGCTTCAAACTGACCGATGATATGGATTTCCAACATTTCGAACGATTGTTCAAGAGTCTCCACAAGCTCATCAACACCATCAAGGATCTGATGGAAGCGGTCTCCCGGGCCCTTCTCTTGTCTCTTTTCTTCAACTTTCCCCTAATGGGAGCAACAGCATTCCTTCTCTCCTCAATCCTAGTTTCAACAGCATCTCTATGGTCGTCATTGCAGTAACTCTCATTGTTGAGCTTAACTTGTGCTCTGATACCACTTGTCATGGGCTTAGTGTTTTTGACAACCGCTTCAAGCACCGTTGCCCTGAATGTTGCCAAGTTCTCACCCCTTGCAAAAACACATTAAGTTGGTCCTTCAACCCACGAATTTAACCCCTTGAGGTTAAAGAACTGCAATCGGACTTGAGAAATAATGACAAAAATGTAGAAGAACAGTTTGGAGAATATCTTCTTTATATTCAAAGAGAACTTTATATAATTATAAGGGAAATCACACAATCTCACTATGTGTTTCTCTCTATAGCTATACAATGAGTTGAACAAGTATTTGTAGCCAAACAAAAAAATTCAAATTGATGGCTGAGATGGACAGATTCAAGTTGTTGAATTTCTGCAGATTCTCATGTATTTATGCATCTTATCACTCATTCCAAATTTAGATGATTACTGAACTGGTGAATTTTTTGTGATCTCATTCTCCTCATCGATAATTTGGAAGCAAAATGTGCAAACGGAATAGGTCGTATTTGCACTTTTTCTTGCACCAAACATTTTCATTAATGTTCCTCCTGAGTGTGTTATCAGTTATGATTTATGAATTTTGAGTGGTTTGAGGAACAATAACCTTCGCATCGGCAACGGGGAAAAATTGTTGAAACCACATTGCCCAACTACATTTTCTCTCTTATAGATTCTTATATACAAAATTTATATATTTGAATAGAAGGCAACTGATACTATATCAAAAGATAACTAAACGAGCTATAGATGTTCCTCACATTTTTTATGCCTTGTTTGTCTATGAACACTGAGGTTGTAAATTCTATTAAGCATTGATCAGATGCAAAATTTTGTTCAAATAATCAATAAGCAAATGGAGTATGGAATGAAAAATGAAGATGGTGGTTGCAACATAAGCCTATGCAACCGCATGGACTATTTGGCCATGCAGTCGCATAGCCATAGTTCGAAACTTGGAGGCCAGTTTTGGTATAAATCATGCGACCGCATGGGATTACACCATGCGGTCTCATGGTTGTAATTTAGTGACCGTTGGAGGTTGGTTTTGTTGAATTCTGGCAGTTTTTTGGAGGAAACACTGCAAATTTTCATAATGATTTGGCACCAATTCGTGAGGTATTAATTCAAACCTATAAATAGGTGATGAGATGATCAATACATATTATTGAAATCAAAGTGCAACATATGAATCATAATCTTCATTCCACAAAAAAAAGAAATCAAAGTTTTCTTCATCCATATTCAATATTCCCTTTGTGTTCTTCAAGTTTTGGAGAATTTATACAAGTGCTTAAGTATTGATTCTCTACAAAGCCTGATCAATCCTTTGAACCGTTTGCCGCGAGACCCTTTAAGCACAAAAAATTGTTACCAAGAGAGGGCAATTATCGTTTGACGTCAACGACTTAATGTCGTGTTTGAACCTTCATATTTATTTAGATTTTTCCCATTATTTTCATCGTCTTGAATTTCCATTTCTTGATTTCTTCTCCAAACCCCAGTGTGATAATTTCCCAACAGTCTGAAATGATATTTGGCGATGGAGAACAATAATCATTTTGGCGAGATCAAGTTGATGAGATCTAGATTTTGGTTGAAACGTTCAATGGGACGAAACATCATGTGAAGGCAAGTATGAATTCTAAATCCGGATTTAATATCACAACGGAAATCAACACTTCATTGAAAAAGGAAATCTGGAACTTTTGGAAAGAAATGATTGAATCCGATAAGTGCTATATACTTCATTTAATTCAATAAATGATAGATGATGATTCTATGGTTGAATAGCCAAAAATGCCTACCTATGTGTGTCAAAGACCATGATTTTTAAACCTTTTCGGTGTGCATAATTTACATGGATAAATCAGGCCAGCGGACTAGAATTTTGCTCAATCTGGTCTTGACACTTGTTATTGGAAAAGGACAAAACTCACTAGATGTACATTGCTTGATGCATGAAATGGTTTGCAGTTAATTGTCCTCACTTGTGAACGGGCACAAACATGTATGATATGCCAACCGTTGTGTTGTTGCTTACATCTTTGTTGAATGTTTGTTTGATCCACTCATGTCTCTAATGAAGAAATTGCAGATAAGTTCTGTATGAATTTATATTATTCATCTAATTGGTAAATAATGAAATAGTTAGCAATGGAGGCTGATGATAAATTTTCCCACCGTTCACCGTGTGCAAATTAGGAAACTGATTTATACACCTTGGCTTGATGGATTATATGAGAATCCACTCCCTTGGTCTTAACTTGACTCAGTTGATAATTTGGTGCATTTATATCATAATTTAATTTAGAATTTGGACAAATTTTTGTTATCACATATTATGATGAACTTACTAGCATTTTACAAGAAAGGAATCATTAATGGTAATGTGATTCTGAAAATGAATATCAATTTGCAAGAATAAAATACAATTTATGTTGCATCTTTGATCTGTTGAAACTTGAAACAGTGTCGACAATAAAAAATAAAAAAATTATATGGTGGTTTCGGCAACCGTTGACGGTGGTGATAAATGGACACTATGGAAAGAAACCATTAAATTTTGCACCGCATATGCATGAGGAAATTTATGCCTTTTTGGTTGGAGAATAATTGGATCATATTATTCACTTAAGGAAGGAAAATGTCAGATTGCATGTGTGATTATGCTTATTATATGTCATTTCCAGAATTTGTATATACTTATGTGTGGAATTGGCAAACACTAATCCATGATGGAAATTGTCCGCAAGGAAATTTCATTTACGGTAAATAGGCACGTTGTTGGTGTCTCTTTGATAGTCTAAAATCATGTGAATCAGATTAGTGTTTTCATTTGATGAACCTATACAAAGGTTTGGATTTTGGATAGACCTTTCGGTGGAGGTCTATGATGAAAGTCCCAACTAGGTAAGATGATTTTATGCTAATTTGTGCTTGCATATGGTTAATGTTGATAGCCTCATTTAATCCTGTGAAATTAAGTGAGATGACTTTATGCGAATTATAATTGCATTAAGTATGTCTAATTGTAATTTGTTCTAGTTTATTTGTAGAGTACAAATTGTATTAGCATATTAGTATGACAAAATGTGATTTTGTCCAAATGTGAATAAGGTGAACATACACTTTATGGTTTGACATGATACAATATTATTTTATGTCACAAAATCGATAAGTCGCTTATGTTTGGAAAAATAGTAAATCTTGTGAATCAAGATGTTTAGTCTTATTCATTGATGAATTTGACTTCAATTGTGGAACCAGTTGAGTTGGTTTATGCTTGAAAAAAACATTAATGGTCTATGAGATGACCTCGATCAAATTGTGTGACCAAAATAGTGGTTTGAAGTACATTGTGACCTAATGACCACTATTTGAAATTACTTAACCTTTCATGGATGTTATCAAAATGATAAGTGTATTGAACTATGAAAGAGTTAATGAACTCTAAGTTCAAGTATAATCTCAAATGTGGGGGTTATTAATAATACTTGTGAACTTGTATGAGAAGTTCAAGATACAATAGTACAAGATTGCATGAAAATTCCTAATTGAGGAATTGTGGGGGTAACTGGGGGTAACTGAATATAATAGTTAAAATTCCCTAAACCTTTTAATCATAGAAATACATCTATGAAGGGGAAAAGGTGGAAAACCCTTATATATAATTATAAGGATGGATATACTAAGTCTAAGGTGGATAAATTGGATGAAAGCTGATTATGGCGTTTGCAAAACAATTTGAAAAAATGGGATAGTGCAACACTTGAATCCCAATCCTGTGTAATGGCATTAAGCTTTAACATCTATATGTCTTTTCAGTATAACTAATGAGATTATATTACTGTTGTCAATTTTATTTCTGCAAGTGTACAGACCGTAACAAATAATATTGTGGACATATGAGTCCGAATTATCGATCTCCTGAGGATCATGCTCTAGCACTTAATTCAATTTTTTCCCTAATCACTATTTGATGAAAACAAATAAAAATTTGCAGGATTTGAGTTTTAATCTAAATGCGAGAAAATAAGTGAATGCACACACAATTAGTTTGAAAATCAAATTATGAATAGAGTTAAGGCAGAATAATTCCACCCATTGATCTCCTTTACATTTTAAATCAAGACTCTTTCCAAATGTAGTGTTCGATTGAATTGTCCTATTATATACGATTTACCCCTCTCAAGTTCTCATTGATTCTATTTAACTAATTAAATTCTATATTTCTATTTAAATCTAACTTAGTTAAATGAGTTCTTCGTTCTAGGAATACAATTATGACCGTAATAATTAGTATAGGTATCTCTGCTGTTTAAACCAATTTATCGAATTTTTACTACATATTCTAAATCCTAAACTCATATCTTTATTCGTAAATAATTCACGAAATCAACAAATTAGTAATCTGGTACTTTAATGTATTCAATTCATAGTAACATCAACACATGGGACAATAATAACCAAGAATCTTAATAAAAAATATAAAGGATCTCAATTAGTTTACATTATTTGTCCTAACAATGGATTTAGTTATTCCTAACGAAAGAAGAAAAACAATAAATTGTCTTATAATACATCACCGAATTTTGTATTAAAGATGTAGAAGAAAAAGTAAATCTTTCACCAAGAATTTCTTCCACTTCCAATTAATGCTTTACGCGGTAAATTTCTCGCTATTTTCTCCCTTGAATTTCTCCTTTGATTCTCCAATTGTAATCTCTAGCCTCTCAATGCGCCAACCCCTTTAAAAGTATGAGAAAATTGTATTTATAGGTGCCCTGTTTTTGTAGAAAGTAGGTTTTCATAGACTGCAAAACGAACTAAAAACGTGCCCCAGACGACCCCAACGCAGCGCCTAAGCTCCACGAACAATTCACCTGTAGTGCCTAAGCGCCGATGGCAGTGCCTCTGTGTTTCAATTCTTCATTTTTTTCACATCTCGTAGTGCCTAGGCCCTATGAGTGCAGGGCCTAGGATAACCAAAGCAAAACCCATCAATTACCTTGTATTGTTAGGATAGGGGTGTAAGCGGTCTGATTTTACCAATTTTTAACAGATTTTTAAACCAAACCGTTTAAACTGATTTGAAAAAAATCCAATCCTAAACCAAACCATTTTGAAGGATTTGAAAAAAGAAACTCAAATATAAACCTAACAGTTTGGTCCTGTTTTAAACTGTCAGTTTCGTCATATATTTTTTTGCCTGTCTACTTTTATGTCATTAATTCATTGAATTCAATTTATATTTATATCTTACTAGTAATAAATTTAAAACAAACTAAGCCCCTATTTGAACCAAATTTTTGGGACAAAAAATGAAAATTTGGACCGTTATTTCACAAGTTCAGCCACTTTTGTTGACCTGCTGTTTCATATGTGGGATCCAGCCTCCTCTTCAACGGTCAATTTTCTAATTATGATGATATGAAAAATATGACTCAAACAGAGGCTAAATATATCTACTATAAATCTAAATACCAACTAAATCAAAGTGAAATCACAATAAACTAAAACATAGTTTTTTTTCATTTTTGATCACATTTTTTATGCTAATGATGATACAAAAAGTTACAATACAAGTCTATTAAAATAGATATAAGGCCCAAAAAATATAATGATGTCCAACAAGATCTCGTGATCATCATATCTAAAAAAAGGATACTGATTAGATGAAGAGAATAACCAACCACAATAATAAAGCAATTATTTATAATATATAATCATAATAATTGCATAAATTTACATTTGTATGGTGTTACGAAATGCATTTAATTTCAAATTCTTACCTTAGTTTGCTCCAAAAAAATTATTGATCTAAAACTTTATTCGTGGCAAATATTATCACTAAAGGTTTATGATCTCTTTGTCTCTAATTTGGTATAATGAACTTCAATTCAACTTTGAAAAGGCATGAAAAATCTGAAAAAGAAGAGTGTGGTGTCGGTGGCTCAAGACTGTGTTGCGTGTCGGCTAGAGTTCATCTAAATTCTGAAGAGAAAAATGGCTTTTGATAGATTATGTTAATCTTGATATTATTAGATATATATTAGGATTATTGGGTAGTAGTAGTAGTAATAATAATAATATATCTATATTAGAAAATAAGAAATTGACAAAAATATCCACAAATGACAAAATTATTGAATTTTACATATTTGGATGAATTTTCAAAAAATTCATTTTTTTCATTTTTATATATTTTTTCGTCGGTCCGATTTTATTTTAAACCGCAATTAAAATTCTCAAACCTAAATCAAACCATTTTGACCCATTTGGTTTGGGTCAAAACCATTTCGTTGATCAGGTCCACGTAACACTAAACCGATGGTTTCTAAAATGAGGTTTTGGTTCGATTTTCCGATTTTTACTTGCAGTCCTAGTTTAAAATAACCAAAGCAAAAATTGGTGAGTCCAAGTTTTGGTGGTAGCTCCTGATAGATTTGAGAGCCAAAGGCCTCTTCCTACTCGGTGGACAGGTTCGAGAGTGCAAGTAAACCATATGTTATACTTTTACTTATTATTTATTTATTGGCTTGCTTAAATTAGAATGATTTTTTCAATTGTCAAAACATGTGCCAAACGCACATTCAAAAGTAATGTTCGAAGACAAGGTAAGCCAATTAGTCAAGATTGACTGGGTGCTACAAGTTAACTTGCGATACTACTAGTTTTCTAAACCCTAAACAAGCTGAAACTTTTACATACCTTATAGCAACATACACAAGAATATATATATTTACCATCTTGGACAATGTTGATTGGTCAAGTAATTAAATGAATGAAAGATTATTTTAACTAATAAAAAATTTTCTTAATTTAATTATTGTCCATATCAACCATATTTTACTAGATTCTTACGGTGCATAAATTCTTTATTTAAGGTAAAAGATGTTCGGGCCTTTTAGAAGTCTTTACATAAGTGAAGAGGGTCATTAAGAGACGAACAAGCTTTGAGAGAAAACGTTTTTACATACGACGAACCTACTGTTCCATGTTCAAAGGCATTCTGACCTACTCCGGGGATATCTGACTGGCTGGAACTGTATTGAAGTATCTGGAAGCACAACCCATGATCTTCAACCATACAGAACACACGTTACACACCCCATCGTGAACAACATAATCCTATTTGAAGATCAGGCTACTTGGTGTGAGTTAAGATTAATGAATATTAATTCAAGTACTGGCTCGGACAAATACAGTAGTGTAGTGGTGATAAAGTCAAGATCGAATGTTTGATTTCACTTCAGAAGGAATAAGAAAATAAGGGAGTTATTCTTCATTTGTTTTTTATTGTTTTAGATAATTTTGTGAAATTACTAAATTGAGACTTTTGTATTTTTGTATGTTGAATAATGGATTAGTTTACCATTCTATATATGTGTTCTCCTTTATTTAGTTCTGCAATAAATTATATATTTCATAGAATACAAATCAGTTAAGAAAGTTCGGTCAGAATTGTCCGTAAAATTATTTGTAGAAGTTCACACTGACCTGCATATTTTGCTTGAGTCATATACTTGAGATGAATTGGTTGATTAACTGTCAAAGGAATAGGAGATTCCGGGTTGTGTTGTCATCCACATGAACTGGTTTATAGGTGGAAACCAAACTTACAAGGGCGCACTTGCAATGGAAAATGCTGCTACGACGCTTTAAGCACAAAATGTACGAGTTCAGTTACCATCTAAATTAAGATATTTCTAACACAGTACAAAGCTGCAGTTCTTGACACTCTTTGCGTAACATGCTGACCCCTTTTTGAAACTGAAAATTTCAGATGAAAGAAAAACATTGATTTTGATTAGCAGTAATTATAGGGCCGGGGGGGGGGGGGGGGGGAAAACGGGCTATTTTTTATGATTCCCTCAACTCCATTCTTATTAAACTTGTTTTGATATTTGTGTGCAGTAATTTTGTTTTGGGGTTTAGAAGTCAATGAGATTATATATTGTTTATAAGCAGTAACTTAGATGGTCTATTACATGAAACATCTCATTTGATTAGTATAGAGATTCAAATACAGATCTCACATTAGGCTTTTTCCAAGGGTCCATATTGATTGACCAGAGAATGTGGACATCCCAACACCTTCATTTGTAATTAAAAATTAAGAGAGAGAGAGATGCTACATATATAGGTAGTTTTTACAAACTGGTTTACAAAATGCCAATCGACAAGATTTCATTGAATTTTAAACCAAAAAAAAAAAAAAAGTAGTTAAAGCAGTCAATGAAATTATGCCATCTCAGCAACTATAAATCCTTCTTTACAAAAAATCTGTACGAGTAACATTTGTGAGAAAATAAAATAAAATTATCAAACTCTAATGTTTTCAACCTTTTAGAATAACCCGTAAACAAAGTTACTACAAAGCTGTGACGTTGCTTCAAACACTGTCTTTATGGGGGATACACAACAAAACAAAGAAAGAAAGTTCCCACATGGGATTATCCATTTCATTTTGGGTTAGATAGGAACATGGTTCGAATTATCAAGTTGAAATATTATTTACTACAATCTTGCTACATATACATCTTGATTTACACCCCGACTTATCGAATTTACACTTAGCACAATTTCACTCCATCTTTCACTTCTTACACATTTAATCCAACTATTACAATCTCGCCACATCACCTATCAGTAAAAAATGATGTCAAATACATGTACAAATAGCTTAATTGTATTTACTAATATTAATATCAAATATTGACTCCACATGATAGTTGATGACAATGACAAATTACTATCCTCCCATGTTGAGCTGCATCCAGTCTTTTAGATTCTCCAGCTATACCACGAGTCATTGTTATTCAAATAATTGACCTATTATTCCCTCCATGTACCGCCATGCTCAATTCTTAAATGTTAACTAGAATTTTTCAAATGAGGGTCAGTATAGTAAATTCACTCTTCGCTTGCCTTGTTATCTCTACCAATCAGGGCAATGGTTTTATACATTGTCTGGCCAACCACATTCTCTTAAACTTTTTAGTGTCTACCTCTCTAGATCTTGACAAAAGGCAAAGAGTGGCAGAGAAGGTAATAGATATGGCTACATTTAGAATTCCGAGATTTTTTCTTTTGTATGCTCTTCTGTTTCTCGCGTTAATTCAATCCAGTGTCCATGGCAAAATTTACCAAGTTGGAGATTTAGATGCTTGGGGCATTCCCACTGAATCAAATCCAAATGTCTACTCTAAATGGTCCAAGAATCATGAGTTCAAGATTGGAGATTCCCTCTGTAAGTTGATCAAGTATTTGTATAATGGATTTGTTATTTAGCTTTATCATTTAATTTTGATGATGTTTGTGCAGTTTTCTTGTACCCACCAAGTCAAGATTCTGTCATACAAGTGACAGAAGAATCCTACAATAGCTGCAACTTGAAAGATCCAATCTTGTACATGGATAATGGAAATTCCCTCTTCAATATAACTGCGCCGGGGGAGTTTTACTTGACGAGTGGAGTTGATGGGCACTGCCAAAAATCACAGAAACTACACATTTCTGTGTCTGGAAATGGATCTTATGCTGCAGTTTCGCCGGCGACGTCTGCTCCTTCTCCCTCTTATCCTACTGTTTTTGGGTCGATTCCAGTACAGGCTTCTGCTGCTCCATTGCACAAAATCCCAATTTTGATGTCAGTACTAATTGGATTTTTTGCTTCCCTTCTCTACTTCTAGCAAGATAAATGATATAGCCATGAGCCATCATCTTGTCATGTCATGCTGAGTTTTAATTGCTTCTTAATGTTTTTGTTTTCAACTTTGTTGTATTCTTTGATTTGTAGAAAGATATTATTGAAGGATATATTTTTCTCGAGATTCATATTGTAATTCGCACTTTATTTCTCTTTTCTTTCTCTTTTGGCCTTTCCGAGGAGTCACAACCGACCACCGACATAAAGGGCATGATACCCTATTGAACGAATTATTATTGCAAGTACATCATGAAGGTTTAATTTCATTTGTGGTATCTTTACTTTGATTCGATTCTAAATTGAATCATTATACTTTAATTTGTGTCAATTGGATTACTATGCTTTAATTTCGCCTCAATTTAGAACAATTGATGTTTGGCATGATTGTTACATACTAAAAGACCATTTTTCGTGGCCGTCAAAAATTATCTAAAAAAATTAATACATGAGTTCTTCACACATTAAACTTATGGACTGAAAATAGGAACATGCTATTTGTACACAACCCGTGTACACTCCCCTCACGAGAGGGGAATCCATGCATTATTTTATTGAGCGTGACCCCCACCCCCCCATGTTACAGACGTATCAACCACCCGTGTACAAATATCAAAATCCCTGAAAATACCCAAAAACATAAGATTTTTCTATTGTATCATTCGTCTATGTTATTTTTTGACAGTCACATAGGATGGTCGTTGGCACATAACTATCACATTAGTCTAAATAGAGATAAAATTGAAGTATTATGATCAAATTGACAAAAAATAAAGTATAGTGACTCAATTAGAAATTGGCTCAAAGTACAACGACCACGAACAAAGTTAGCCCTTTTCTTGTAGCTCCCACTTTCTCTCTCTCTCCTCCCAATAAAAATAAATTCCGTGTTTAGTTTTGTAAAATATTAGTTGCTAATATTATAATCTCTCAGGTCATTATCCTGCTTAAATTACACAATTAATTAGTTGGCATCAAAGACTAAAAACTTGCTACTTCAATTAAAGTTTGTTCACCTGTCACAGGCATTGATTATATATAATCTCAAACAAAATCATAAATAATCTGATGCCAAATTACTCGTGATCTTACATAACAGCTAACTAGCTTATCATCTCTGCATCAACATTCATAGGCTTTGCTTCAAATGGATAGGCTGCTGCTGATCCAGCAGGCTCTGCAAATTGACTTCCTGATAATTTTGTTTTACCTTAAAAAAATGGCAAATTGACTTCCTGATAATTTTGTTTCACCTTCAACAAATGGTGTTCTCATTTGAGGAGCAGTAGCTTCCACTTCCATCGGAGCTGCCCTTGGTGGTGATGCTGGCTGCACCTCCACATCAGGGTATGCGGCCTTAAATCTCGCTCGCAGCCCTTCATCTACCAACCGTACTCCTTGCAACTGATTACCAAGTGATATCCACCTGATAATCAACGTGGTTTGATACAGACGTAATCAAGTATCATTTCAGAAGATTTCAAGATTTTTTAAAACTACACTACCAATGGAGGATTGGCGATAGAGCCTGTGTATGATATGTAGGGATGTCAAATGGGCCGAGTGACTCGTCACCTCATGGGCGGCTCGAGCTCGTCAAATGACGAGCCGGAGCCCGAGCCTAGCAGGGGGCTCAATCCCGAGACTCTCATGGGCCAACGGCCCACGAGCCATTTTTTACAAGCCCACGAGCTCAGCTCATCAAAAAATATGTAAATTTAAACAAAAATGTCAAAAATGTGCCCAAAAAAATTACAAAAAATTAAAAAAATCAAGAGCTGGCAAGCGGCTCATGGGCTGGGCTGGCCCTGCAAGCTTGTGGCTCATGGGCTCACGACTCATGGGCCAAGCCAAGCTCAACTTTCACGAGCCATAAGCCCTAGCCGAGCTCGTGGGCTGGCCCGGCCCATTGCTATCCATTGATATGTCTATTGATGATTACATGTCTATATTCGTCGATGAAAAAAGAGAAGGCCGAAGCATTCATATTACAACTGTGCTACCTGCACAGACTCATTTGCACAGAGTTTGTACAGGTGCACACACATGGGGATGGATCCCACATGTGCGGTCCACCCGCATGTGAGAGCCCCTGTACAAGCCCTGTGCAGGGGACTTATTTCTTCAGATTAACTAGAGCAAATATGAATTACATTGAGTCACAGGTTGAAGAAAGCAAATGAAAGGAACGGTGAACCAGTATAGAATCGAAGTACAATAATCTAGAATAGGGATTTTCTTAAAAAGCTA
Organism: Olea europaea var. sylvestris; assembly: GCF_002742605.1. Taxonomy (NCBI): domain Eukaryota; kingdom Viridiplantae; phylum Streptophyta; class Magnoliopsida; order Lamiales; family Oleaceae; genus Olea; species Olea europaea. The sequence continues at coordinate 167,573 of NW_019231585.1, forward strand.
TGAAAGGTTCACGGACGCAAAAATGAGGAATTCTCTACTGCTAGAGCAACTATTGCAAATGCTCTTTAGTTATTTTCAATTACCCAACTAATTTCAATACTTCTAACAGAAAAGTTAAAGAATAACAAGAAACATACCCAGCATGTACGTTGTGCATCCTAGCAAACAACTCCAGCTTTCTTGTCCTCGGACTTATCCTTTCTAGCATGGCGTACATCTGCAAAATGTCATGCAACTCTATTAGCAATGCTTATATCAGGAAGTCAGTATTATTTGGAGGATGAAATGATACAAGCGATGCATACAACAGAACCATGGAAGACAGTATCCTCAGTATGTGGAAATCCATAGTGAGCAGACGATCATACGGAAGAAACTACTGAGAGCTCTACTTAATTGCACAATGGAGGTGTACTCACCTCATCTGGTTTACGACTTGTTTCTCGAACTTCAGCAACAATGACATCAGTATCAATATTCCTATTTACTTCTGGGTTGCCCTTCACTCCAACAAGGCAATGCTCCTTGCTGTGGTTGAGCCAATGGCCTGTGCGACCTGTTCTGATAATTCGCTGAAGTTGATTGGTCTTCACCCAGATGATCTCTTCAACACGTTTGTATCCCCAAAGTTCCAAACTACAAGGAAACAAATTCAAGAGAATTAGATGGCAACAGTTTATTTATCATGTAAAAGCAATGGTATCCAGTGACATAATTACATCCCAAGCACTATAAGCTGACTGAGGTGTTGAATCAAGCTAGTACTGACTTCATGCAACAACTCGCATTCTTACAAGACATATAGCAAACCTCAAATTTAATGTGAACAAGGCTTTTTATGGATTCTGTAGAGATATATTTGTGAGCACATTATTAAAATGTGCAGTGACTCGTCCAGCAATATTTTAGGACCATCTTATGGAAGATATCCTTTTCTTTAAAAAAAAAAAAAAATTATGACAGCATCACAGGCAAAAGTGGTATACCATTCGCGTCCAAGCTCCATTGCTCGCCCAGTAACCCAAAGAAATATCAGACCATCAGTCTGCAGTGCAGGAACATTGAGAGTGCGCATCTCATCATCAGCCATTGTCCCATATGGCAATTCCATATGAATATCCCACGGTGGATCAGCCATTATAACTCCAAATTGCCCTAAAATGTCCATTCTAAATGAGCGTATATCACAATTAATCCACTGTGGTTCACCGAGCTCTACTTCTGAACAATAATGAGCCTTCAGCGGCTTTTGGGGAGGCATACTAGCTTGCCCCATCATCACTGGCGATACATCTGGAGTTGAGTCGAGCTCGTAATGGACATACTTGCATGTCTATCATTATTTACAAGTATCAATAATTTGATTCAGCAGACAACCAAAGTAGATCTTCAGAAGAATTACTATATAGATGACAAATTTACCTTCATGTGACGGCAGGTGTCAAGAAAAGAACAATCCCCCAGATTAACATCAGTATGAAGAGCAATTATGCGCCGAAAATGAACCTATCAGGTAGCAGATTCATTAAACATAGTAGTGGAGATCAAGATACTTCTATTTTCTTTCATAGTGTCAAGACCTGGCTGGATAGTATTAGACTTTCTTTTCAGACTATCTACCAGTTATTTAAGCATAAACTGATCCTACACCGACCTTGTCACAAGCAATGAAGGAACCAGACTGACGTCGGCAATCTTCTTTTGTTAATGCCGAACAGTATTCTTTTACTTGGGAACCACCTTTGCTTTTGAACTGAAACAAAAAACCAGAAGCAAGGAGTCAGATCAATATCAAAGTCCAATTACACCACCAAGTAGCCAATATTGCAAGTAAATGCTCCATATGACAACAGATCACCAATGGAATACCGAAGATAACAAAGGATATAGCGATAGTTAAGATCTTGTGGAAACTATAATTGCTACGTAAAGATCAAAGTCAGCAAGTTTGACATTGTATCGTAACTAACTGTTTGTATGTTACAGTAATTCCAAAACCTACCATGAACAACAAGATGTGCAAATCAAATTCGCACACAGGTGACGAAAATGGTATCACAATTGTTCGTGCGTTACAGTAATTACAAAACCTACCATGAACAATAAGATGCGCAAATCAACTTTGCACACAGGCAACAAAAATGAAATCTTCTAAACCATGACAGTCAAATTTGATTAAGAGTCAAATATTTCGAAATTCAAAATAAAATCTTTTTAAAACAAACAGTTACCTTCGCAGCCACAGCAGTTTCTCTAGCAGTTGGTCGGTGAATTAGGTCCAAAAGTTCTTCCCCAGTTTTCGACTTCTGCATTTCCCGGAAACTCTTTTTATTCAATAAAGCCTCGAGATCCTTCATATCATCCTCCTCTGTCCTCGGCTTCTGCAAAGGTGTACTCATTCCCCCGCCTTGCGACCCATTGGGCCCCACTGAAGGCTGCCTATGCATAGGAGGCGGCACTCCGACACCTCTCGGAACACCTATCATTCCCATCCCTCTAGGTCCACCACCACCACCTCTATGCCCCATCATCATCGGCCCTCCCATCCACATCTCCGGCATTCCTCTCCCCATGCCAAAACCCCCTCCACCACTCAAACTCTCTCCAGCCTTTCCCACATCACTAATCCTATTTCCATCATTAGAACTCTCCTCATTCATCTGCTTAATTTCAGGTAACTCTTTTAAAAGCCTAGTCCTGTCGATATTCATCACCATAACCCGTGATTTCCCACTCACAACAAACTCCTCCAACTCCACTCCACCGTTATCCTCAGCCATTGACCTCAACGCCATCTCCACTGCTAAAATCGATCCCGACTCACCGCCCAGTTCCCTAAGAGCCGCCTTCTCAGCCACCGTGGCTGAAGCATCATTCTCCAACTTCCTCGACACTGTAGAGGAATCAATCGGAGTAAACGGAACCCTCTCTATTAAACACACCGCTACCATTGACCTGACCACCGAAAGCGGTCCTCCACTCTCCTCAATCAATGCCCTCTCATTCTCTTTCTCCGAGTGCTTTGCAAGAGAAGCAGAAGGGAGTATTTTAGTGTTCTCGTGGGGCAATTTGGGAATGTGGGGTTTATCAAAACTGGGTTTCGAGGGAAGATTCTTGGGGAGTGGGGTGAAGGGTTTGTTGTTGAAAGTAGAGATGGCTTTGAGAGAAAGATCGAGTGAGGAAACAATATCTGGAACTAGGGTTTGAAGGGAGGCAATAAGATCTAGCTGTGTCGAGTGAATGGTTTCAGCACGGGATTCTAGCTGCTGTTTCATGTCTTTGATTGTTGCAATTGAATCTTCATTGGCTTGGCCAGATTGAGATTCCATCTCTGTTTTCTTCCCCTTTGTCTTCAATTTGCATAGGGTTTTGAGAAATATATATGACTTCGAATGAGACTATAAGCACAGGTCTGTGTTGATTGTTAGGGCTTTGCGATGTATTTTCTGGGGAAAAATTTAAAGCCGAAAATGAAACAGGGAAGATTGTCGTTTGGGTATCGTTACAGAAATATAGGATGTTTGGATTTGTGTTCTACGTTCAATATAACATCGAGGCTAAACTCAATTCGAGATTACGAACCACGGTTTTAGTCATTCCTAACACAAAAAAAATAAAGTGATTTTCATTTTTATGCAAAATCTACAAAAATAAATAAAAGCGCACATATCGACGATTTAAAATTTTAAATGAAGTGTGAAAACTGTTAAAATTTACGAGTTCGTCATAGTTATCATCTTAACCTCAAATTTCATTTCTGACAATAATAAATTAGTGATCAAGTATTTCAAAATAATTCAAACAACATCTTCAGAGTCGTTTCTCCAAAAGGTATATATTTATTTATTTATTTTGAAGATAATCATCAATTTAAGACTGTAGATGATTCACCTTCCTTCTTATTACCGATTTGCCAATCGCTCAATGTTAATTTGCTCGAGAGATTATCACTTCTTCTAAATTTTAGCCTACCCTAAAATCACCTAGCTCCTTCCTTCATGCCAAGTTCAAAGTGAGCCTCTAAGGACCCCTACCCACGTGGATTATGTGGGGCTCAAGTCCAACAAATTTTTTACCTTTTTTCTTTTTTTTTTTTCTCCAAAAATTCTTTAGTTTTGCCCTAGCTCTTATGTCTTTACCTTACGATAGCCCTATTTTCCTCCTCATGTTTCGAATACACAACTCAAGCAAATTTTCCTAAAATCTTTAATTTCAATCTCTATTCTTCAATCCAAATAAATCATTCTTCTTCAATATATAATACGTATTCTCCATTCTTCAATCGGGATATTAAATTTTACAATTTTAATTTTCATGTTGATAATGGTTATATTTTTGATTTTCTCTCATTTTACTTTTCTATTTTATTATTCATAATGGACGGTCTGAGGTTTTGATGTTGCAATTGGTTTTGGCAGAATGTTTGAAATTATAAATTTTGAAATTCTTCCTATAGTTAACAAATTTAAGTAGCAATTCTTATTTTATTTATCATTTTTGTTAAATTTATGGAAAACTATTGGTGACAATTATAGAAGTGAAATTCGTTTGATTTCGTTGGTCATATAATTTTATTTGAACGATGTGTTTGATAATATTGATAATAATGTAACTACAAAACTTTTTCAAATTATGAATACATATAGGCTACCATTGTAATAATGTATTAACTCATTTTCGTTAATGTTATATTGTTTAAAAAAATTAATTATATTTTAATTTTTGATCCCACAATAAAAAATATCTGGCTCTGACACATCTAAAACTTATTTAAAACTTTTCACCATATGAAATTTGGAGACTTATTTTAATTTATTAATATTTTTGTATTCCCAACTCTATATACCGTTGAAATCTTCTCATGTATTAGTTACCACCTAATTAACGCAATTAATCGGACATGAGAACTACCTAAAAGTTTGTTATTAAGACTATTTAATTATTTCTAATAAATTCCAACAATTTTCACCAGAATGATCCATACACTTTCCACAATGAGTAGCTTAAAATGTTAAAATTTATTAAAAGAAATTAGTAAGCAGCATACAACTAATCAGAATCCTCAACCGTTCATTTATACTTTGTGAAAACCGAATTCATTATTTTACACAAATATCAATAATGTAGGAAATTGAAAGGAACCAAAATTCATCAAATTGTTCACAAATTTACATAAATGCTCCGTGTTGAAATCAAAGAAAAGATTAAAGCGGAAGCATATCTTGATCCATAGATGCATGTGTTTGATTGGGTTTTGATCTTCCAATTGTTACGTGATTTCTTTTTTGTTGATGGGGATGCAGAGAACTGTGAATTCACGTGTAATTGGGGACCATGACCCTATAATAAAATAACTGCAATATGGCAGTTATTAATTTTGTATTATTTTAAATTGGCTTCTCATCAATTTAAAATAACATTATCCTGTCTCTACACTTTATTTCTATAACATTTGATACTCATTAGTCTAAAAATAAACTTAATGAATCACTTTATCAACTAAACTTTAAAATAGCACCACACATTTTAATATATAAACATGTGTGGCCCCGTACAATTGGAATTTTTCCAAAAATCTTCCACTAGGCCATACATGTAGTATTATAAATGTGCACAGACTTATGAGCTCAAAATTGTGCTATCGTTATCAATAGTATTTCCAAACAATCTTGTCCATCAATTATATTAATATAGGATTAAAGCATTTTTCGCCACATTTAGCGTGACTAAATCCAACAATGGTCACGTATACCCATACAACCAAATGACATTGATCAATTACAAAAGTGTAGCATGAAAATTACATGTTGTGTGATCCAAACATGTCTATTTCCAACTAATCCAATCTTATTTCTTAGGTGAGATCAATACTGAATATAATAATAGAGTGGAATGAACTGGAAAAATATCCAATCATACAATTATAGCCAAAAATAAACATAAAGCAATGAGAATACAAACTCCCACTAAAACATGATATCTTCAAGAAATACAATACATATATGAACAATGTGCTCATGAAAGACCTTGGGTGACAATCCCTTAGTAAGCAGATCTGGAATTATGGAGTTTGTTCCAATATGCTCTATAAATATATGTCCACCCAGTGACAAAATTTTGCAACCATATTTTATGGTTAGATGCCTCATAGCAACAAACTATGCTGCCATAGTAGAAAAAATTATGAGCGTCTGCTTGGCACTCTTATTGGATATAACTCCTCTAGCTAGCAGATGAATATAGCTTGATATGGATCACCTATTGTCTTGACATTCAGCAAAATCAAAATCGGTGTATCTTATGATCTCTGATTGATTCAATCTGCTATATATGAGCATATAATCCTTTGTTTTCTTTAAATATCTCATAATACTTTTAGCTACCTTCCAATGATCCATCCCAGGATTGCTTAAATATCTGCCTAGCAATTCAACAATGAATACTATGTCTGGATGTGACTCCCAATAGTTTGTGCATGGAAAATCTTTTGCATTTCCTTAGCTTCAAGGTCATTTTGCGAGCATTGTTTGAGAATAAATTTGTCTCCATTAGCGACAGAAGTGTTACCTGGTTTACAATCTTATATGCCAAACCTCTTAAGTATTTACTCTTTTGTGACGATCTAAGAATACCTCTAGAGTGATTCCAATGTATTTGAATCCCTAATACAAAATTACGCATCACCAAGGTCTTTCATCCAAAAATTCTTTGATAAAAATTTCTTGATTTCGTGCAACATGCCTATATCGTTATTAACAAACAGTATGTCATCAACCTACAAAATTAGAAAAATATGCTTACTCCAATTGAACTTGTGATACACACAATCGTCAATGACATTCATCTCAAAACCAAATGAGATAATGACTTGATGAAATATGTGGTACCATTGACGGAAAGCTTGCTTGAGCCCATAGATGGATTTCTTTAACTTGCAAATCATATTCTTCGAGTCTCCTGACACAAAGTTTTCTAGTTACACCATATAGATCGTTTCATGAATGTCGCAATTGAGAAATGTCATCTCAACATCCATGTTATGTAACTTAAGGTCGAAATACGCAACAAGTGTCATAATTGTCCTGAAAGAGTTTCATTGAAACTGGAGAGAGAGTCTCTTTGAAGTCGATGGCTTCCTTCTGGGTAAAGCCTTTTAGCCACAAGACGAGCCTTATATCTTGCCACATTACCATTTGAACCCCTTTTGGTTTTAAAAATAAATTTGCAACCAATGGCTTCACACCTTCGAGTAATGAGACAAGATCCCAAACCTTATTGTTTTGCATAGACTTATATTCTTCATTCAAGGCATCAATCCACTTTTGAAAGTTAGAGCCATGCATGGTCTGATGGAAATTGATTGGATCATCTTCCACCATTCCACTATTTTCGTCATGTTCTTGAAGAAATACTATAAAATCATCCGTAATAGCTTTTTTCCTTTCTCTCATGGATCTCCTTAATGGAATTGGTTCTTGATATTGTTGAGTTTGTACTTTCGATTAATTACCTCATTTTGGATGGGTGTGTCTTCAACATTATCGTGTTAAGGTTCTGGATATACTTCGTGATCAATGATAGGTGTAGGAACCTATACATTGTTAAAAACAATAATAGGTATCGAAGCCGATCCTTCCTCAACTTTTTCCCCAAAGATGATGTCACTAACCTTATTTCTCTCTCCAAACTCAACATCCTCGAAAAATATTGTGGTTCCCATTTCAAAAATTGACTTTAGTGTGAGATCATAAAATTTATAACCCCTAAATCGCTTAGAATAAGTAATAAAATAGCTGCTCACTATTTTGGCGTCCAATTTCTTTTCATGTGGCCTATAAAGCCTAGCCTCAACTGGACATTCCCAAAAATGAAAATGCTTTAGACCAAGCTTTCCGCCTGTCCAAAGCTCATAAAGTTTTTTAGCAGTAGTCTTAATTGGTACTCTGTTCAGAATGTAAACTACGGTCTTTAATACATCTCCCCAGAGTGATTTTAGTAAGGTGAAATAACTAATCATACTTCTTACCATGTCTTTAAGAATCCTGTTTCATCGTTCAGCTACACCATTCCTGTTAGGCGATCCTAGCATGGTGTATTGTGGGATGATTCCACATTCATCTAGGTATTTAGCAAATGGTCCTGGACATTGTTTACCTGGATCGTCATATCTGTCGTAGCACGGTCAGACGTAACGCTCTTTATCATTTTGTTGAATTGATTCTCAATCTCAGTTTTAAAAGTTTTGAACACATTCAGTGACTTAGACTTTTCATGAATAAGATATAGATACCTATAACGTGAGTAATCGTCTATGAATGATGTAAAATATTGTTGATCATTTCAAGAAGCCGTAGTGAATGGCCCATAAATATCCGTGTGTATCAATTCTAAGACGTCCGAAGTTCTGTTAACACCTAATCTCCTTCTTTTGGCCTATTTTCCCTTGATACAGTCAATACATATATCAAAATCTGTAAAGTCAATGAAATCCAAAATACAGTCTGATACAAGTCTTTCAACTCTAGCTTTTGAGATGTGACCTAAGCGTTTGTGCCATAATTTTGTTGAATTCTCTTTATTTAATTTGTGTTTAGTACCATGTGACTCCACATGCAAGATTTCATTATATGATACAATAATATAAAGCAAATATAGGTTATCATATGTAGATAATGAACCAGTACCAATAATATTGGAATCTAATGAAAGACTAAACTAGTTGTTTCCAAATGAACAATAGTATCCAGACTTGTCCAACGAAAAAACAAAAATTAAATTCCGTCTAAAAGACAGTGCAACAAAAGTGTCTTTCAAGTCCAAATAATAACCAGTTCCTAATAATGAACTAAAAGTGCATATTACATCAACTTCCACTAACTTGCTATCATCCACGTAGATGTATCTTTCACAATCACTTGACTTTCGGTAGCTCATGCAACCTTGCATAGAGACACTTATATGAGTAGTAACACCAAAATCTATCCACCAAATGTTTATAGGTGTTGAAACTAAATTATCCTCAAAACAGACCAAAGTAAGAATTGTACCTCTCTTTGTACACCATGCGTGATATTTGGTACAGTCTTTCTTCACATGTCCAGTCTTATTACAAAATAAACAAGTTCCTTTATCTTCCTTTCGTTTCTTTTTGTACCAAACCCTTAAAAGCAGCTTCATATTCCTTATTCTTTTTCTTGCCATTATCTGTCGAAGTGCTTGCCAAGTGAGCACTTCGGTTCTTTCTTGCTTCAACCTTTATTCCTCTTGCACACAATATGAAATGAGCTCGTTTAGAGACCATTTCTCCTTCTTGCGGTTATAACCGACCTTAAATTTATTGAACTTTACGGGAAGTGAGATCAATACCAAATGTATGAGCAAGTCATTAAACAGCTTAAGCTTTAGCCCTTTAAATTTAGAAGCAATGTGAGACATCTCCATGATGTACTCCTTTATGTTCTCCTTGCCTTTATATTTCATTGAAATCAAGCTTTGCAAAAGTGTGCTTGTTTCAAACTTATCGTTTTTCGCGAAATGCTTCTCAATTTCGATGAGGAATTCCTTGATATTAGTATCCCTTCGGATACTGCACCTCTAAAGGCTTCCAGATAATGATCATTTGACTCATGCGATTTGAGCGATTCCACATCTCAAAGTTTCTCTTTTCATCAGGAGAACTTTCTTCCGTAAGAGAAGTAGGTTCCTCAATCCGAAGTGCAAGTTCAAGATCCATATAGCCAAGAACAATCAATATGTTCTTTTTCCAATTCTTGAAGTTTGTCTCATTAAGCATAGGAATAGAATTAACATTAGTAGATATCCTAGTAGTAGATGAATTACGCTCATATCCACATTTAATGAACAATAAATTCAAATGATTGTAAATTCCATCTCAAGGTACCTAGTGCAACATTAATATCAAGTCTTTGGATAGTAATATTAATTGTAAGTGGTACTCTCAGTACAATGATCAAATATTGACAATAATTCGTGTCAAATAATAAACCCATCTTTGGATTGATTTATTATTCATATAGAAACCTTATAATTTTCACACATTTCCCATCGCAACTGTGTATGTAATTCTGCCAAGTATTAACCTACCTTTGACTGACTAATACCCTCATGAAGAAACACACACGCAACATCTAAACATCCCAAACAAATCAATCTACACAAGAAAGGTCACTTTGTGGTGACATATTGTTTCAATTAGTTTATTCAAAATGCTAGATAACCTTAATTTATCATAAATGATTTACCAAATTATTTGAATTTGAATGTCCCACATAATTAAATCTCAATTATACCTCTTAAAAGAGTCCTTAGTACCAAAATTTGAGAAAGAGAATCACTAATTTTGCATCATTAGATGCTTTTAAAAACTTTAGGGACCTAAGGGTTAATAATTCAAAACTTTAAGGGTCAAAATTTGAAAAAATTAAAACTTTGGGGGCCAATTTTAATTAATTATAAACATTGAGGGCTTTAATTACAAAATTCAAAACCTTAATGGCCTAAATTAAATAATTTTCAAACTTTAGGGGCTGAATTATTAAATCCATAACCTCCAACTTGAATGGATTCCAAACTTTAGGGACTAAAATTTAAATTCTTATTTAATAAAAAATAACTAACCCTAATCTTAAATTGCAAGTAAGGGCCTGAGATTATTGAAATTACAGCTCAGGCCGCTTTCCCAAAATCCATCCCAGCATCGGTGATCGGTGTCGATCGCCAGTGTCTCTCTTTCTCCTTAATTAATGACACCAGCGATCAGGGGCGGAGCCCCATTAGGTCCAGTGCAAGCAGATGCTCGCACTGAACTTTTGGGCTCCAGTAGGCCCAAAACAATTTTTTTTTTTGTTTAGGTAAAGCCTGGTTAATTAAAAAGGCCCAATTTCCAGCAGTCCATGGGCCGTTTACTGACCCAACCCGACATCTTGAATCAATTAACCCATTTACGTTCAATTCATACCCATTACCAAACCCTTGCAACTTGAATCGCATCTCTCTCAACCGGTCGACCCTCCGCCATCGTCGCTTCTCGTCAGTCGCCAATCGCTACTCCAACTCGCAGGCGCCGACTAGCGACTTCTAGATTGACAGTTCCAGATGTCCAGTCTACCGCCAGTTGCTGCGACGCCGCTTGCCACTGCGTCTGTCGGCCCAAGCTGCCCAACGAAAAAACTGATTCACTGGAGATTGGAAAAACCCGAAGCCGGAGCCCAGAAGAACGAAGAACTAAGAAGGTGATTGAAGGTTACCTTACTTACCTAATGTATATTTCAGTGAAGATGGAGTGTGGAAAATTCTGAAAATTGAAAATTGTATTTACGGTTCTGCTTAATTTATGAATGTTACTGGTTAATTATTGATGGGTCTCATGGGTTTATATTTCTATCGTGGAATGGAAATGTTGTTACTCTGTTAGGTGTAGAGAAATTGATTACGTTCAACTTTCTAATTCCAATTGAAGACTTGAAGTTAAGATCTGAATTTAAAAATTGAGTCCCCTGGAAAGAAGATAGTAACAAATTTTCAGATTTTGGCATTTGTGAAGTTAGATTGTCATCAATTTTTGGATCATAATAAATTCAGAAATGTAATTTGTTGAATTTTTTTGACAGACTTCTCTAGTTCAGGCAGTTCTCCATATATTTCTCGAACGGTGCTGCACTCACTCATTAAACCATTCCAATTTTCAGGTACTGAATCACTTAATGTGAAATTGTGAATTGCACTGCAAATTGAAATTGTGAAATTGTGAATTTATGATCTTTTTGTCATTATGAATTATTCTCACTCACTTCAAGTAATAATTTGATATCAAATGTTTAAATCTAGATATCAAATTAATAGATACTTTCAATGAAAAAGGAACGTAGATAGTGTTGATGAGGGGGTATCGAATAATGTGGAGTTTGATGTCACAAAACTTCCAACTGATCCTAGTCTAAGGATACCCATTTTAGATTACAATGCTAACATCCGAGATGAAATTCGAAGAGCATATATGTTAAAGGGTCCTTGTCAGCCCCAAGATCATGACTTTCCAAAATGATAATTTGGAGTAACAATTAGACGATTCAATCCTTCGTGGTTTAAAGAGTTCGGTAGTTGGTTGGAGTACAGTGTAGAGAAGGATGTTGCTTATTGTTTGTATTGTTATCTTTTTAGAACAAGTTCTGGAAAGCAAGGTGGAGGTGAGTCTTTTGTTGGCGAAGGTTTTACATATTGGAAAGATAAAAAAATGCTTCATACTCATGTAAGACTTCATGATAGTGCACATAATCAAGCTCGTATTAAGTGTGAAGTGTTGATGAATCAAGAGCAACACATTCAATCAGTTTTCTACAAACAGTCAGAACAAGCAAGAAATACATATGTTACATGCCTTAATGCATCCATTGATTGTGTTCGAGTTCTTTTGCGACAAGGGCACTCATTTTGAGGTCATGATGAATCTGAGGATTCTTCCAATCCAAGTAACTTCTTAGCACAATTGCAATTTTTTGCTGCTCATAATGAAGTTATCAATGCCGTCACATTGGGAAATGCTTCTCACAATTGCAAATTGACATCACCTGATGTTCAAAAGGATATAGTAAATCCTTGTGCGATTGAAACGATCAATGTTATTATCAAAGATGTTGGCGACTCACTATTTTCTATTCTAGTTGATGAATCTTGTGATGTGTCAATGAAAGAGAAAATGTCTATTGTTTTATGTTATGTAGACAGTAGTGGGCATGTCAATAAACGCTTCATAGGGATCGAATATGTTACAAGTACCACGGCTCTATCACTTAAGGCTACAATTGATAAGGTATTTTCTAGATATAACTTGAGTATGTCTAGATTGAGAGGACAAGGTTATGATGGAGCAAGTAATATGCAAGGTAAGTTTAATGGTCTGAAAACACTCATTTTGAAGGAGAGTCCATGTGCCTTTTACATTCACTATTTTGCTCATCAACTCCAACTTGCGCTCGTGGCTGTGGAAAAGAAGAACATCCCTATTACTAACTTCTTTCGTGTGGTTGGGAACGTGATAAATACTGTTGGAACATCTTCCAAACGTTGTGATCTTCTTCGAGAAAAACAATTAGACTTTATTGTTGAGGCATTGGAAAAAGGTGAGATTTTAAGTGGACGGGGACTTAATCAAGAAACGACCCTTCAGCGCTCTGGTGATACACGATGGAGTTCACACTAAGATTCTTTGTCAGCTTGCTTGCCATGTTCTCTTCTGTTTTAGATGTACTTGCAATGATTGTTGAAGATGAATCTTATTCTTGTGATCAAAGATCTGATGCAACAAATTTATTGGAGTTGATACAAAGATTTGATTTTGCATTTAATTTAAAGTTGATGAGAAGTGTGTTGGGGATGTCAAATGAACTGTTAAAGGTATTGCAAAGAAAAGATCAAGATATTGTGAATGCAATGCAATTGGTGAGATTGTACAAACGACGACTCTAAATAATGAGAGACGAAGGGTGGGACTCCTTTTTGGAAGAAGTATGTTCTTTTTTTCAACAACATTACATTCATGTACCCAACATGGATGATATGTTTGTATGCCTTGCAATTCGTGGTCGCCCTCAGCGTAATTCTCCAGAAATTACAAATTTACATCATTATCGAGTAGATTTGTTCTACTCTATCATCGATTTACAACTTCAAGAATTGAATGATCGTTTCTCGGAGGTAAATACAGAGTTACTCCTTTGTGTAGCTTGTTTGTGCCCACAAGATTCATTTTCTTCTTTTGACAAGAAAAGCTTGATTAGACTTGCTGAGTTTTATCCATTAGATTTCTCTGCAGTAGATGGCATTGTACTTAGTGATCAACTTAAGACTTATATTTTTGACATGCGCTCTAACAAAGAATTTGAAGGGTTGAATAGCCTTGGTGATCTTGCGGAGAAGTTGGTCTTCACAAAGAAAGATAAGGTATATCCATTGGTTTATAGACTTTTGACTTTAGCATTGATTTTACCGGTTGCTACCGCTACTGTGGAGAGAGTTTTTTCTGCAATGAATATCGTAAAGAATAGATTGCGCAATCGGATGGGTGATCAGTGAATGAATGATAACACTATTGTTTATGTAGAGAAAGATATATTTTTGAAGCTCGATAATGAAGTTATTGTACGACGATATCAAAATATAAAAACTCGCAAGGAACAAGTTTAATATATAAATTATGTCGTTTTTAGTATTGTTGTAATATTATTTTATTTTTTTATCATCATTAAATCTATGACCAAAACATTGAAGTTTGACGTCGAAAAATGATGCTCGCACTGAACATAAATCCTGGCTCCACCCCTGCCAGCGACCGGCCCTGTACCTAGCATCGCCGGTGGCACATTGTAGCGCCGATAGAAATGGTTTTCAATTTTTTTTAAACTAAAAATGAGAACCATAAACTGAAACTTCAAAACTTCAATTCAAATCTTAAAAAATAACCATAAATAATATGTTAAACAATTTTCAAATTCAACACAAACAAGTCCTAAATTGTTAAATTTGAAAATTCTCAAAATATTGCAGTAATTAAATTCCATATAATCATATGATAGAAGATCAAAAATAAATCAAAATACATAATTGTAACAACTATAATTCTTACAATTTCTCACAGATTTAACAATGAAATGCTCTGATACCAGTTGTAGGAAATTGAAAGGAACCAAAATTCATCAAATCCTTTCACAAATTTATATAAATGCTCCGTGTTGAAATCAAAGAGAAGGTTGAAGCGGAATCGTACCTTGATCCATAGATGCATGTGCTTTGATCTTCCAATTGTTACGTGATTTCTTGAAATATTTTTCACTGTTGATGGGGATGTAGAGAATTGTGAATTCACGTGCAATTGAGGACTATGACCCCATAATAAAATAACTGCAATATGGCAGTTATTAATTTTGTGCTATTTCAAATTTGCCCCTCATCAAATTACAATAACATTCTCCGATCTCTACACTTCATTCCGATAACATTTAATACCTATTATTCTAAAAATAAAGTTAATGAATCACTTTATCAACTAAACTTTAAAAGAGCATCATACATTTTAATATATAAACATGTGTGGCCCTATACGTTGGAATTTTTCCAACAAATAATGCATCTCACCAAGAGGCAAGAGAATTATAAATAATCAAGAAGATCAATATGTCAATTCAAATTCTAGTAGAATTTCTGTTTTCACCTTGAGGATCATAGGAGAATTAAGAAAAATGGAAGATCGATCTGCAAATGATACAAAATTCAGTTCTTTGTTCAAGTTTCATTATTCCTCTTCGTAACATTACATACATTTATTTGCAGTATCTAAACTTGACAAGAATGATTATAATAAAAATGTATCCTACTTAAATTTTGAGGTTATCAAACTCAAAGAAACTTCATCTGTGAGGATACCCCTTAACGATGATCCCTCTCTCCTTGCTCTCACCGTTCGAATGTGGTTGTTAGGCACCATGTCTTGTGTCCTTTTGTCATTTCTCAATAAGTTTTTCTGGTCCCGGACTAAGTCGTTAACTATAATTGCAATCTTTGTTCAGAATTCCGTTCTTCTTTTAGGCCAACTCATGGCTGCCAATGTCAAACGACGTGTTTTCTTCAAAGGGACTTGTTGGGAATTCACATTGAATCCAAGTCCATTCAATATCAAATAACATGTTCTTATTTCTGTTTTTGCAAATTCTGGTGCTAGGATTGTCTCAGCCATTAAGGTGGTTACTGCCATCAAGGTTTTTTACAAGAAGAAAATTATATTCTTTGTTTCCCTGATTGTGGTCATAACAACTAAGGTTAGTCATTATCTTTTCTGCTTGGTTGTTGCGTTTTTACTATTGCAAGTATAGGATATCGAACAAGTAATATAATGAATCTGTGAGTCCGGATTATAATTCCCACAAGGACTATACATTAGAACTTAATTTACTTTCCCTCTAACTGCTATTCGACAAAAGCAAATAAAGATTTGTATGTTTTAAGTTTTAATTTAAATGCGTAACAATATGTGGATGCACACAAAGATTGGTTTAGGTATTAACTAATGAACAAATATTATGGTAGAATAATTTCACCTATTGATTACATTTACTTCTTAAATCAAGATTCATATCTAATGTGGTGTTCGGTCGAATTCTCTTATTATATTCAATTTACCCCTCTCTAGTTTTCATTAAGCCTATTTAACTAATTCAATTCCATATCTTTATGTGAATCAAGTTTAGTTAAAAAAATTATTTGTTATAGGAATTAACCTATGGCTGCAATAATTAGTATTGGTATTTCTATACGTTATACCAATTTATCGAATTTTACTACATGGTCTAAATCCTAAACTTATTTCTCGATTTGCAAAAGATTCAAAAATCATTAAATTAATGATCAAGTATTTTAATGCATTAAATTCATAGTAAAATCAACACATGAAAAAAAAATAAAGAACAAAAATCTTAATTAAAAGACATAAAGGGTCTCAAGTAAGTTACATTATTTGCCCTAACAAGAATTTTAGATATTCATAATAGAGGAAGAAAATCAAATAACAATAATGGCTTCTATTGAATTTGCTTTCTAATTCTCAATTTATGTTCTTGCCTCTCAATGCATGGAATCCCCTACAAAAATGTGGAAAAATTGTATATATAGTTGCATCCACGTTTGTTTTGAAAGTATGATTTTTATGGATTTCAAAATGGGCCAAAAAGTGCCCTAGATGTAATCAGGCGGCGCCGTGGCTTTGTTTTGGTAGTGCCTCGACACCATGATGGTGGCGTCCGGGTGAAGAATTAGCTCTGCACTTTCTTTACTATTTTTATCATAATTTTCTCACCCAATATCCAATTGAAACAATTCAAGTTGGGTTGTAAAGCTAACTCAAAGGGCTACAAATTTTTTAAAATAGCTTTTTCCAATTCAAATGTTTAATAGGTCAAAAATGGGTTTCAATCTTGAGTAGAAAATTTGGAACCCGTGTGCAATTAAAAATCAACATAATGTCCATATTTTGATTATATTTCACTCCTTTTACTTCTAATTGCATCCAATTGACCTCAAGCATTCTCGTATATTCATCATGAGGTTCAACACAATTTTTGAGTATTTACACTTTGATCCCCAAACTTTGAATTTTACCCCTGTTTTTGCCAATTTCCGCTTCTTCGTGTGGCACCTTGGCGCCACTCGTCCAATCTATATTGTGCTTTGCCTCTTTTGCCCTTTTATCTACAATTTCTTTTCAATCCATGCCAATAGCTTTATTTGATGAATTTTTTCGTATCTTTTACCATCTCAACAATCCTATAGAACAACTCTAATAAACACATTAAAAACATTCACTATTTGCAAAATCTAGCTCATAATCAAGTTAAAATTGGCATAAACTCATGAGTAAAATACACTCGTCATTGGTTCTTCTGTACTAGATCCTAATGCCTATTCATGAGAGCAATGGTGATGAAAACAACTAAATTTCAACACAAGAGCTTAGTTCACTCGTCACTGCAAGTTTTAAATATGGAACAAAAGGGTGATCTCACTCCTGTAATGTCTCTTTCAAAAATATGGTCCCGTAGAAATTCTTTACATATTATAGGAACATTAGGGGAATTCGTGGTTTAGGAATAAGTGTATATTATGATTAGGCTCTAGGCAGCCTGACAGAACATACGGTATTAAATCGCAGGCTCTGGGGTTTGGATTGGCTGGTATATTCAGTAGGTATCTTGTGGAGCCTGCAGCAAATTGGTGGCCTGACAATTTAGTCCAAGTCTCGTTCCTTAGGGAAGTCCATAGAGCACATTATGTTAACAATCATTCAGGTATTATATACATCCATTCCTGTGTTGGGCTCTAAAACTCAAAATATGCTGTTGCAGAGCTTTGCACGAAAAAGAAGAACGGACTAAGAGAGGATTGAAGCGTTTTCGGTTCTTTATAATTTCCTTTATCTGCGGCTTTGCTTACTATGTCTTTCCTGGCTATATTTTTGAAATGTTAATTCCCGTGCTACTGGCTAGATATCTATAAAGCCACAACCTTTCCTATATTTTCCAGTGGTCTCTTCACAACAAAAGGCAAGATTTATAACATTATAATTGATTCTGATTTTCACCTTGATGCCACTGCCTATGAGCGAGAAGGGCCTCAATACCTCAGTACATTTTTTCCAGTGACATATTGGATTTGTTTTGCAGCATTTTCTGCTACTACTATGCACGTACTTCTTTTCCATGGAAGGTACTGATTGGTTATTCAAGGCATTTATCATTTGCCTTATACTTTGGTTTCAATACTTGCATGACAGTGATTATAATAAAAAAATGCAGAGAACTAAGGGTATGTTTGATTCACTTCCAATTCCATGTTCCATTTTCCACTTTTGTTGGTGTTTGATAGGCATTTATTTCTTGGCAATTGGAATTCCATTTTTGCTTCACAGGGTGACCATTTCTTGCTTTTCATTGAATTTGTTTTCCCAGGGAAATGGAATTCCAGATTTTTTATATTTTAAATTTTTTTTGGCAATGGAAACAAATTTTAAGAATTATTGTAAAAAATATTTTCCTTTAATTGACAATTTCCATGTAAAACAAAGTCAAACAAACATCAAAAAATAAATTATTTTCTTGAATTTTATTTTTTATTTTTTTACAATGGAAACAAATTTAATCCCCAATACCAGTAAAATCTATCCATTTAATTGACAATTTTCTTATAAAACAAAGCTAAATGAACACCAAAAAACACTTTGATTTCAACATTTTCCACGTGAAAAATTATACCAATCAAATACAATAATTTACAATTTTCAGGCAAATAATTTCTAGGCAATTCAATTCTCTAGAATTCGTTGCAATCAAAAGTTTTAGACAGAAAACAAAAAGTGTATACACAAAATTGATGAGCAAATACAAGCAAGTTTCTGAGTGGTGGTTTTGGTTCATTCTTGTAACAAATATTGGATTTACTCTTTTTCCCTGTGAATATTACAAGGATCTACTTCAAATGCCGTGGTGGATCTTCATACTAGCATAATACCATTGCTATTTTCTTCACCCTTCCTATTGAGATATTGACTGCTGTCACTAACCAAGTAAAGCAATCCTCTTCGATGTTCTAAACATCACTTCATTTCTGAAGATTGTTTACATCTATCCTTAAGCTCGATGTTCTTGCAAATGACAGGCACCATATATATGATCATGATTCTTGAGTATATAATTGAATATACTTATCCAGGATATCCAGTGGCTAACACGGGCTTTAAAGTTTACGGTTACGTATGCATTGATGACTCAAGCTGTTACTTTCCTCCAAGACTTCAAGCTTGGCCACTACATGAAAATTCCACCAAGAACAATGTTCATTGCACAGGTCAGTTTTACCCAGACAGTTTCCTGGTTCTCAAGACTACAATATATCGGATCCAATCGCTGATTAATAATTGCCCATGTAGTTAGTCGTGAGTATCATTGCTTGTTTTTTCTACTTGGGCACTGCTGCCACTTAATGGTGGTTAATGGAGACAATCCCTGACATCTGTGAGACGACATCCTCGCAGAGTATATGGACATGCCATACTGACCGTGTGTTTTACGATGCGTCTATCATGGGGCGTCCAATAGGCCCTCGTCATACTTTTGGAGATGAAGGAGTTTATGGGTCGATTAATTGGTTCTTCCTTGGTGATGCAATTGCTCCTCTTCTTCTCTGGTTTGCTCGCAAGGCCTTTCCTAGCAAACAGTGGATCAAATTCATAAACATGACAATCTTAATAGGTGTTGTTGGAATGATGCCACAAGCTACTGCAGTTAACTACACAACTTGGATAATAGTTGGATTCTTGTCTGGCTATGTAGCATATAGATGCAGGCCAGATTTGGGGAAGAGATACAACTACATCCTTTCTGGTGCATTAGATGCTGGTCTGGCCTTTATGGGGGTGCTTTTGTACGTTTGCCTTGGCATGGAGAATAGCCTCTATTGGTGGGGCAATGACCTTGATAGCTGTCCTTATGCTTCCTGCCCAACGGTTAAAGAAGTTGTAGTTGAAGGCTGCCCACTGGTCTATTAAATTAGCTTGAACAGAAGTCTTGCCTGGCCCTGACTAGAGGAAATGGCATTTTCTTTGCTTCAGTAATTGGGATACCGTATTTTTAATATCTGCTTCGTAGATTCTTCATCAGACAAAATTTTTCGAAGTACACAAGGAAACATTCATGACCTAAGAATCAAATGTTTTATACAAAGTTGTATCGCGCTCGAGTGGCATCGTGTGGTATTATTATGAGTACTGCATTACTATTTCTTTCTGCTTCTCCCAAAGCTTGAATTGTATCAGTGAGAGGGAAAAAATTTGTTTGTCAATGACCATCTAGTCGATGATGTTTATTGTTGTTTCATTATGTGCTTATTACTCGTTTATTGAAGGGGAGCTGGGCATCTTAAGTATGGTCATTAGGCAGACCACTGAGTACCGCTAAAAAGGAAAAACGAACTGATTATTACTGTTGGTTGTTTTTGGCTTATCGAAATATTACTACTGTTGCGGAAACTCTCTCAAAAGGATCTTCAAACGGTGATTTTCCAGGCTCAGTCCAACGTACCTTTCTCTACCAACAACCAATCCACACGGCTCCAAACCACAACCAAATTGATTCACCTTGGTTGCTATACAATCTTACCCACGTAGGACAAGAAGGGATGATGATTTATCGCCACAAAGGCTAGGAGAAGACACCACAAAGGTATACTATGAAAGAACTACCAATTGCACACGTTATACAAGCGTTTTGGACACTTCTGGACACCTTTTTCTCACACAAAAGGAGGGCAGCCGAGATTCACTAGTTTCTTCTCTCAAAATCACACAATCATCATCACAAAGAGGCTAGGGTTATATTCATATATATACTCTAGGGTTAGGCTTTAAGTTGGGCCACTAAAGGGGTAAGCGGGCCAAGATTCAAGCCATCCATAAGGAATACAATTGAGCCGGGTGTAGCTCATGGACTTGGTTGTTGGACTTATTTCATTCATCGGCCTATGCCTATGAAATAATATTAACCCACGTTAACATCATAGCCCGGAATTTATTGGGTATCAAAAACCCAACAAATCTCCACCTTGATGCCCAATAAATCTGCAAGCAATCAAAACACACAGTTAACACTTGCATAATCAGGGTAGCCAATAAAATTGGATCACAGACCTTACCTCGTGTTTCCAACTTGAAACACATACCATACCTGCTCCATGTACTCACTGGGGCTAAGGTCAAAAAACACCCAAGTAGAAGCAAATATTTAACAGTGAAC
>NW_019231585.1:189140-189701 GCF_002742605.1 Olea europaea var. sylvestris
ACACTCCACCTGATCAGGGTCTCTTTCCAGATAAAGGATCCTAGACATTTGATCACATCTCCACTCGTGATCCAAATGTCACACTCTACATCCCTCGGTACAAACCACCATGTACCCTTAGGCATCTATACTCCACATCACCAAAAGACACACAACACACTGCTAATGCATCGTAACCCACTATGCATGCAAGCAATTACACCAAGTAATCCTAATGTCTCAAATTCATGCAAATGCACATATCAAACACATTGAAATGTAGCAGATAATTATGCAACAAAATTTAGACAATCACACACATGCAGAAAGGATCACACACAGATGCATATGCAGTGATTAGGTTTACACTCAATAAACCTCACTGGGGTCATAACTCGACCCCTCAACCAAATTCGTCTCACCTCTCACCTTTCCCTTCAGCTTATCTTTCTTCTTGGGACAGTCTCTAATAAAGTGTCCAGACTTACCACAACTGTAACACCTTTTACCACTAGACTTGTCTCGTCCCTTGCCCTTCTTCTTACTACCCTCATCACTCGAGTCACTACTCGAATCACTACC
>NW_019231585.1:190229-190401 GCF_002742605.1 Olea europaea var. sylvestris
CCAAAAGCACAGATAGGTCACACAAAGTTATCCTACGGCCGCAATATACACCGTTCTAGATTCCCAGGGTTTCGTAAGATTCACGATCTTAGATCAAGGGAATGTTCGAACGGGTCAAGTCCAGGTGTTCTAACAGG
This sequence comes from Olea europaea var. sylvestris, assembly GCF_002742605.1. Taxonomy (NCBI): domain Eukaryota; kingdom Viridiplantae; phylum Streptophyta; class Magnoliopsida; order Lamiales; family Oleaceae; genus Olea; species Olea europaea. The sequence goes on from NW_019231585.1 coordinate 190,367, forward strand.
AAAATCAATGCAACACGAAGGTATGTAAACAAAAG
>NW_019231585.1:190798-261081 GCF_002742605.1 Olea europaea var. sylvestris
CCACCACTATTTGTCCTAAAGTCTCTGAAAACTGCAGCAACCAAAAAATCACAATCGAGTCCCGAACGTCCGAAGAACAACGCTGTCCAGATTCTTCTGCGTACCCTGAAACAGAAAACTTCCAACACGAAAAATGTTAGAAATAATACAAGGAACAAACTGTCTGAAGGAAGCTTCCCCAGAAACTTCCGCACGCGCCCACACGCGCCACGCCGGAGAAGCCACGCGCCGCCGTCGCCGGCGTCCGTCTCCCACACGCGCCGGTCACACAGCACCGCCTCCACCTGCAGATCACGAATTCGGCCTCCTTTTCACCAAACTCCTTCTGTATTGGTCAGAAAACACCAAAACAGTGGCTGATTTTTAACAGTTTTCTTGACAGTTTTTCGATCTGATTTCTGCCTCGTTTCTGCCGATTTTTTGGACGATTTCTGGTAGATTTCTCGAGCCAAAACCTTCACCTTGAAGCTCTGATACCAATTGTTGCGGAAGCTCTCTCAAAAGGATCTTCAAACGGTGATTTTCCAGGCTCAGTCCAACGTACCTTTCTCTACCAACAACCAATCCACACGGCTCCAAACCACAACCAAATTGATTCACCTTGGTTGCTATACAATCTTACCCACGTAGGACAAGAAGGGATGATGATTTATCGCCACAAAGGCTAGGAGAAGACACCACAAAGGTATACTATGAAAGAACTACCAATTGCACACGTTATACAAGCGTTTTGGACACTTCTGGACACCTTTTTCTCACACAAAAGGAGGGCAGCCGGGATTCACTAGTTTCTTCTCTCAAAATCACACAATCATCATCACAAAGAGGCTAGGGTTATATTCATATATATACTCTAGGGTTAGGCTTTAAGTTGGGCCACTAAAGGGGTAAGCGGGCCAAGATTCAAGCCATCCATAAGGAATACAATTGGGCCGGGTGTAGCTCATGGACTTGGTTGTTGGACTTATTTCATTCATCGGCCTATGCCTATGAAATAATATTAACCCACGTTAACATCATAGCCCGGGATTTATTGGGTATCAAAAACCCAACAACTACTTGGTTTATGTCATATCTTTAATTTGAATTTTAAACTAGGCAAATTTTTCAACTGCAATCTGTTCATGGTAAAATTTGGATCGGATGATTTCATTGATGAACAATTACAATTAAAGATCAATGTAAATACCATCTACAAATCATCTTACCTAACTATGAGTTTCACCTCCTAAATTTGCTGGTCTAGATGCGTAAATTAGAAGAGGAGAAATAGTTACTTGAGAGGAAGATATTTTAATTGCATGCTTTCTTCAAATAGGGAGGTGGTGGCTGCCCCGTATTAGTATTCTGATAACCAATTTTGGTTAAGAATCACCCTTTATTTATTTGTCCTTGAGCTTCTTTGACAGCCTTTTGCGAGCCTGTAATTGACAAACGGTTTTGGATCCTTATGCAAACTTTCTGTCTTAATGCTTCCTTCACGTGTTTCCTTCTACTCAAATGGGTTCGCAGTTTTTGTTTTTAGGGGTTAACACGATCAAACACCAGTATATTATCGTCTTATGGTGGAAGTGGAGCCTTGCATTCACAGAATTATGAAGACTTTACTAAATAATATTATTGTTTATTTTCAATGATGAAGATCAAAGATAGCGCAATAAATCTTGTAATGTACCAACACGGTGAAAGAATCCATCACATGTAGTTATGCACAAAGTCAGTCGAGTTTTTGCATAATTTTGTTGATGCTGCTGATGCAGCATGATTTTCTTCACAACATAAATAGAGCAGCAGTCTATTTACTAAATGAAGTTCAGAAATCAATCGAATTCTTTGTATTATGATAGAACAGGGCAGCTTTCAAAGGCGATCCCTTTGGCCGTAGGGCAGGACGCATATGGACATCCATCAAGATCATTTCCCCACCAATCGATATTGATGTTTTCCAAGCCCAAGCACAGGTACAAGAGAACACCCATAAAGGCCAGGCCAGCATCCAGGGCACCCGAGAGGACATAATTGTGACGCTGCCACAAGTCTGGTCGATATCTGTACACGACATAGCCAGATAGGAAACCTACAATGATCCAGGTTGTGTAATTAACTGCAGTTGCTGGTGGCATCTGTCCACAGGCGCCTATCAGAACTGGCATGTTGATGAGTCTAATCCACTCTTGATTCGGGAAGGCCTTTGTAGCAAACCAAACTAACAGAGGAGCTATGGCTCCACCAAGGAAGAACCAGTTCACCAATCCATAAGTACCTTCATCTCCAAAAATCTTTCGAGGGCCAATCAGACCCCAAATTACCGATGCATCATAAAAGACATGATCACCTGGGCAAGTCCACACACTGTCAGAGGATGCTGTTTCACAGATACCAGGGATTGTTTCCATTAACCACCAAGCAGTTCCCAAGTACACTAAACTAGCTATAACAGTCCCTACAACCTGATAAAAAAAGGATAAAACTATCAGAAAATGCGTACAAGATAATGTAAGTACTTTGCTAGATAAAAACCAACCTGTGCCATGAACATTGTTCTTGGAGGAATTTTCATATAGTGACCAAGCTTGAAGTCTTGGAGGAAAGTAATAGCTTGTGTCATACTTATGTAACCGTAAACTTTGAAGCACATGTTAGCCACTGGATATCCAGGATAAATATATCCAATTATATACTCAGTGATGATGTTCAAACCTGGTGACTGTAATTTGGAATAATTTTATTCGTAGATGTCAATAATTTGATCAAGACTAAATGATTAATCGAAAAGTGCAGAACGAATACCATATAGTTGACATTACTTGGTTAGTGATGGCAGTAATGATACCAATCGGGAGAGTGAAGAAAATGGCAATAAAACAAGCTAGTATAACACCCCACCATGGCAGCTGAAGTTGCTCCTTGTAATATTCACACGCGAAGATAGTAAGTGCAATATTTACCACAAGGATGCACCAAAACCACGATTCAGGAACTTGATTGTACTTGCTCATAAGTTTTGTGTGTATGTCCATCTTCTTCTCTTTAAAGCTAGACTTGCTTTGCTCCCATATCTCTCTGTATTTAACGACTGATAAATATGACTAGCTAGTAATTTCTATCAATAGCAAAATATTGATTACTATACCTTCCATGGAACAGAAGAACGTGCATGACTGTAGCACTGAGTGCAGCAAAGCCAACACCATAAGTCATGGCAAAGAATGTGCTGAGGTAAAGAGGTCCTTCTTTATTGTAGGCTTCAGTATCAAGGTGGAAATTAGAGTCAATTATGCTTGAAATGTTATAAATCTGGCCTGAGCTGGTGAAGAGATCATCCGAAAATATTGGGAATGTTTTGGCTTTGTAAATGTTGAACCAGTAGCTCAAGGGAGTCACAACATACATAACAAGGAAAAATCCAGCAGCAACATTGGCAGTGGCAAACCACGGGCTCGCTAATGGACTTCCAAGGTAGGATGAAATAGTGGACCAGTCGAGTCCAACAGCTCCTATACCGAGCCCTTTAAGACCTGAGCCAATTTGTTGGGCTAGGATTGATTTGGGAAAGATCCAACAGATCCATGATAGGGAGGTTAACATTTGAAAGAGATAACCAGGAAATATGTAGTAAGCAAAGCTGCAGATGAAGGCAATTATGAAAAACTGAGTTCGGGATACTCCACCCTTGGGCCGTTTTTCTATCTCGTGCAGAGCCCTGTTATAGCATTTTCAATGTGAATTAGATGGACATCTATGGCTCTGATTTTGGATTTTTGGCTTCAAAACTTTTATGCACAGAGGAAGACGTGTAAAGTAAAGCAATCTGTTATATTGTCAGGATGAAGATGAAAACTTGCCTGAACAAGGAGACTTGGACTAGATTGGCTGGCCACCACATAGCTGCTGGCTCCACAAGATACCTTCTGAAAATACCAGCCCATCCAAATCCCAACACCTACCAGTCAAACCCGAAAACCAACTAAAAAACCAACCAAAAATCAAGATTTGTGGATTAACGATGAAAATAGATGAGATCTTACCTGTGTTGTAATGATAACAATCAGAGAAACGAAGAAGGTAATCTGCTTCTTATAGAAGACCTTAACAGCAGTAACAACATGAATGGCATAGACTGTGCCAGCACCTGAATTCGCAAATATGGTGATAAGAACATGTTCTTTTACATTGAATGGACCTGGATTCATCGTAAATTCCCATCGTGATCCTTTGAAAAATACACGGTCTGTGATCTTTGCAGCCATGAGTTGGCCTAAAGGAACTACTGCGATCTGAGCAGAGATAGCAGTGATGGACAAAGGCTCAGTCCGGTACCAGAAAAACTGGTTGAGAAATGATAACAGGACACATGAAACAGTCCCCAACACCCACATTCGAAAGGTGAGTACTGGTAGAGATGGATCATCAGTAGTCGAAACGGTGAGAGCCACCTGTTGGATTGGCGAGTTTTCTTCAGGTTCAGGCAACTCGTTGACCTCAGATAAAGGGCTGTAGTCTTGAATTTCCCCATGAAGTTTTGATACTGGAAAAACATGTTATAGCTTAACAGCAAGAAAAAGAACAGAACCTGAATTGTACTAAAAAGGTGTAATCTTGTTGATAAAGAGACTTACTTAGAGGGGCTCTTATTTCATAAGAGGATTCTTCCATTTCTTTCTTTGAGTTATATGGTGAATCTGAATCTTACCGAATTTGTATTACAGCCAGGAATATAAAGCTGTAACTGAATCATTAATAAATGCCAAACCAATGAAAGTGATAAGTGATATTAAAATAAGATGATTTTTACTGCCTTAATCACCAAATAAACTGGACGGTCCCAGCTCTTGTGTATACAGAAGGTAGTTTTAAATGCATTTACCATTAATTTGGCCAAATTTGAAGATGGGGTTGGGACCCAACACCTCGGGTGTGTTATACCACAAAAGTTGTATCAGAATACAGTTGAGATCTTGGGATTATGCATCAGTCTTTGTCCAGACCTGGGCGTGTTATTTTACTTTTCAATTCAGTTCTGAGTTCTGCTGTAAAAATGAAGAAATAAATATCTAAAGATATTATTCAACTCGCAGAACATTCAAGAAATCAGTCTAATGAATGCAAAATTTGAAGTTCAACCAAACCAAATGCAACACGAAACGTGGAAATATTAATTTTTCTAAAAGAATAATGCTGTTCATAGTCAAATTTGATAGAACTCGCCCCTATTGACCGTTGGATAATAAATTGAGGGTCCGAGGCCCACTGGATTGGTGATAAACACAATTCGTATTGTAACTACTCATTTTAAAAAGTAGGAAAAGGAACTGTACATTCTGTTATGGACATCTAGATCGATCCCAAGGACCCTCTTATGTGCTACGTCCTACTTCTATTGCAGATAGATGTCGAGCCACCTCTGCTATTACGATGGTATTGAAATAACAAGAACCGTGACAATACTAAAATTGATGCTAAAACTTTTCGGGGTAGTATTAAGATTTTCTTGTCCTCAGTTGTGTTCCAAGTTGCTCTCACTTTGCTATGGGGGATACTCGTCGCTGAAAACCAAACCAATTTGGTCTTTCGTTGAAAATATCTTTGATGAAATGCAGTCCTAACCCAATGCCGCATTAGGTTAGGTAGCTGGATGATAATTGCTCCTCCACATCCCGTGCAGCTATATAAAAAATCTAATTATTCAATATTTTACTTAGAATTTATTTAATATTACTTAGATAATAATTTTTTACAAGTTCTCGATTCAACTTCTTTCAAATACATCTTTGCTATTAACGTTTATAACACTATCACCATCTTCAATGAATAAAATGGCCTCCATTGCCCCCCAGGGCACATCTCAACTGGCAAAGATGAGGGCGCTTCAAAGCTGGCAGATCAGAAGTCGTGAGCTCGATTCCTGGAAGGCTCTTGGAAGGCAGATATTCTCCTGGAAGGCAGAATTTATCCTGGAAGGTTGGAGCTCTACTGGAAGGCAAGGTGCAAAGATGGGAAACGACTTGCTTGGCATTTTGGCAGATCAGTTGGGGGGCTGGGGGGCTCTTGAGCACTGGTCAGTTTGGGGCACAACCTGCGATTTAACATGTCTGCAGCTTGAGGGGCCAAGGTGTAGACTCCAAGATTTAGTCACTGTAAAGTGGATACCTGGATATCAAAAGGAAAAAAAAAAAAAAAAAAAAAAAAAGGGCCACCATTAATAAACTTAAAGTCTGAAATTAAGTTCATTTTAAGTCTATAGAGTTTTCAAATTTCAATAGAAAAAGAATCAAGTAAGAAAGTTTTGTATGAGTTTTAGAAACGTTTTCAAAAGTTTCTATTTTTAAAACATGCCTTGAACGAAAATACTAAGAGTGCGTTTAATTTGCTGTTTCGAGGTCATTTCCAGTTTTCAGCTTTTTTAAAACACTCAAAACGTGTTTGGTATGTTATTTTCAAAAATGCATTTTTGAAAACAAGAAAAATTTTACAACATAAAACTCAAAATAAATTTTTCACGCTTTGAATGTCTTCAATGAAAATACTCAATAAACTCAAAACGAGGAAAATGAATTTAAAATTTTCTTAAATTAAAATAATTAATAAAATCACACAAAACCTACTCAAATACAATTTTAAAAAAAAATTATCACATATTAGTATAAAATTGATATCTTACTAAATAATCAAATTAATTGAAAAAAAAAGTCATAGAACTACTTAAATTTTTTTTAACCAAATGCATATTCTTGTTTTTGTTTTGAGAAACAATTTTTCGGAATGATAAATCAAACGCATTTTCTGCAATCTTAAAATAATTCCTCAAAATAAAAAACAGAAAATAAATTGAAAAAAGAAAACAGAAAATACAAACGCAAACCAAATAAATCCTAATATTTTAGAAGTTTCGTGTATCTTTGTTCAATACTAATAAAGTGTGAATAGACAAAGTATTTGAGCTTTAATTTTGACAGAGAGAGAGCCAAGTGAAATTAGTTTTGTTGATGTCAAATTTTCCTTGTTGCCTAACAAATACACCTAATTCTTTTACGTTGGAAGTATTGTAGGTGAAAAAGATGGACCCTTTTCAGAGATCCCAGATACTAGAATCCATACATGTTGGCCATCGGATGACGTTGTGCCACGACACACCTGTCCATGTCCACATTCTTTGTCACACCCAGATATTAATTATTCACTTTTGAATATTCTTCTTTCCTATAAAGGCTTCAAATTTAGGTTAGGATTTTAGCTACACAAAAATCAATATATGTCTATGTTTGGGTCAACAACCAATTACTTATAATTTCGGTGAATTTTAATTTTAATTACATATTCATAACTATTATCCACTTACGGGTTTGTGACGTTTGATATTTGTTGATAGAAGTTGAAGGGTCCCATTAAACGTGTGGTGAAAAAGTGAATAAAAATGTTGATCCAATAAAATATGTGATTAAAAGTGAAATTTGACCAACTTTTAACAAACAAAAGCTATACAAAACAAGCATTTATTTCATTTCCTGAATCATCTTATTACGTGCTTGTTTGTGCCCTATTATTTGTGAGTAATGTATTATAGAATAGTGATTGACGTTAAAATGTGATTAAAAAAGAAGAATTATTTTTTGATTTACGTGTAATATTATTTTATTGAAAAATGTGTGATTGAAAATAAGTACTGTAAAAAAAATAATATTGTAGAATGTGATAGAATGATAGACAAATAAAACCTACATTATAAGTGATAATACCATTCAATTCCTAGGCACCCGCAGATCACATTCCTCAGTATTTCCCTGGGCCACTCTATCTAACTTCCAAGTCATCTTGCTCAGTGTGACCTCTCCTTGGGCCTGAACAAAGTCCCTACCCTACAAGGGGTCTACCCAACTTTTTTGTAACCAAACCATAATGAAAGTGCTAGGAGTTCAATCCTTTATGATTATGATAGATGTTCTAATTCTCAAGATATTACCTCTCCAAATTCTATATATACCAAGTAGCTATTTGTTATTCAACTACATTATTCAATATTCAGCTTATAGCTTCACGCATATATTCTCTTCAATAACTTTTTAGGTATCAAAGGGTTAACGAAACAACGCCAGTACATTATTTGAAAGTCATATTCGTGCTCGTCTTTCGCCTACATGTTCCAAGTATACATAAAATGAACACGACTCAGTTGTACAATGAATATTGTCTTGATATGTTTGAGTTATACTACAAGTATAGAAAATATTAGACAGAATTTTTGCAAAACAATACTTGGCAAAAATTCATTGGTTTTGAACTCAATATGGACATATTGCACCGTATATGTCCTGCTACGCAGGGAATTATTCGATATGTTTGGATGGGTTTTTGGGAGTTCAAAAAGCACTTTTAGAATATCAAAAGCATTTTTATATAAACAAAATTTGCAATTATTTGTTTGGGGTCAACGACGTGCTTATTGAATCTATCCTCACTTAAATTTTAATTTTTTTAAAAAAATAATTATATTACCACTACTTACATATAAAATTTTATTGTTTCACGAAAAATATAAACCTATTTTTTTTCTTTCTTTTCTCTCAACAGCCGTTTACAGCTTTTCCGTCAAATGAAAATAGTCTCCAAATTTCTCTCTCCAGAAATGCCACAATCAATATTTCAGGTAATGAACTTGTTTTTCAATATATTTTCAATAATACGTCATTTTTACGATGTCAACCTTCTTGATTTCTGTATTCAGCAAAATTAATTACGAGACTTGAGAAAAACGAAGAGAAACTAACCAACGTGATTATCATTGAAGTAGGGGGATCATAGTTGACAAAATATCATATTCGTAGCCGAATTTCACTCGCTAACATTTTGTGAAAGTGTTAAAATTGGGATTATATGAACACAAATATTGTAATTTTTTTTATTGGATTAGGATTACAATGTAAAATTGTTGTGACGTATTTAATAAAATATATTTTAACTGTGGTGTGATTATAATGTGGTATACCAAGTAAATTTTGTGATGGTAATGTAATTACTCTTTTAAAAATTACTATATTCATTCACGTTCATTTCAAAATTATCCTTATTCACTCTAGACCTATGGGACTAAGAACCACGTCTTGAAGTGGTGCACTCACTCCTTTAACGACCAAGATTTGGAGGTGCTTATCTATTTCATGAGATTTTAGTCTTGGAGTTGGAGATGAACTTAATATCTCTATGAAATTTTTAATAGTATCCGAACATTTTTAAAAGATTTTTTAAACATAAAATTCTCTCTATTTTAAAGAATCAATTCTTAAAATTTTGTTCCAATAAACTCTTTAAATTAACAATTTAAAATAAGGAATGGGTTTGGATCTCAAAACTTAAAGATTCAAACTCGCTCTCTATAATTAAATGCACTCAAACTATTTCAATTTTCAATGCAGAAAAATAGTATAACAATTTGGTAAGAAGTCAGTGAAAACAAAAGATAAAAAAAAATAATAATAAATACTTTTTGAGAGTAATAAAAGTAAGTGATAAAAATAAAGAGCCTCTTGGAGCATTTGAAATTTTTTGCCCTCTAAATTTATAATATTCTCTAAATTGTGAAATATGTTCTTTAAAAATAGAGAGTTTCTTGAAGATGCTCTGATAAGTTAAGCCTTCTCTTTTCTTCCGGATGGGTTTGATTAGAAAATTTTACATGGAAAATTGTCCTTTTTCACCCTAATTTCAAATTTTGGGAATGTTTGATTATCATTTTTTCCATTAAAAATATACATTTTCTTTTCTAAAAAATATTTTTCATGCCAATCACTACCAGTCTGCTAGCAAACTTTTTTCCGACCAGCAAAAGATTTTAATTGAGCAATAAATTCTTTTATTTTTTGCTACTTGTAGGTGAGTCTCTAAATCCATCATTTCTCTTCCATTTTTCCCCTCTCTAGAGACTTTCAAGAGGAGAGACTTTTCTCCAATTAATCGACCCGGGTCGATTAATTGATTATATTTCCATTTGCATTAGCAGAAAACCCAGAAAATAATAATAATAAATAAATATGTAAATGGTCGAGTACCCCATTCTCCACTTTCTCCTCTTTTTGATTTCACTGAATCTGCATTTTCACGGAAGAAGAAGAACCCATTCTTAAAAAAAGGGCTGTGGTTTAAAAAAACAAATTAAAGTGACTGACTTTACTGGGTTATATAAGTAAACTAGTCAGAGTTGAACATACATTGCACATTATTTAAAAATATTTTACAAGTGTAGTAAAAGTGATATTTGATATCAATTTATTAGCAGGCTTGATAAGTCTCAATCGAACTAAAAATAATAAAATTTAGAATATAAATTTAAGAAAAGAAAAGTATATTGTCAAAATTCAACTTCTTTTATTCAATTTTTTTGTGATGATGAAATACTACAATTGAGAAACATTTTTATACTACATTTGGTACATAAGAATTAATTGCTAATATATAAATTTAAATTTTCATTAAAATTTTTAGATACATGAATAGGAATAAATTTATCTATAATAACTCTATATTTATGTATATTAATTGAGAATTTATTACACGAAAATTGGGAGGATTTGATAAATCTCAAACAAACAAAAGAAAATAAAATTTAAGAAAAATTGCAGTAGCGGTCTCTAACCTTCTCATTTTGTGCAGATTTACCCTAATATTTTATTTTGTACCAGTGAAGGTCCTTAATATTTCATAAATATGCACTTGAGGTCCATTTGGACGGAAACCGTCTAAAACACTGTTAATTGACCGGGAAAATTCCTTGAATTATTTGTTATCGCGAAGATTTTATTGGATGTTGATCCTAAATTTTCTAAGTCAACTGGCCGTGTTTGGACGGTTTCCATCCAGACGAACCTCAGGTGCGTATTTATGAAAGTTTAGGAATCTCCGCTGATACAAAATAAAGGTTAGGTAAAATCTGCAAAAAAGTGAAAAGACTAAGGACCACTACTAGAATTTTCCCTAAAATTTAAGGTAGAAATTCAAGAGCGTACTCTCAAAATTCAATTTTTTTACAATGATGAATTATTACGAATGGGCAACATTTTTATACTACATTTGATACATAAAAAGTAATTGCTAATACATGAATTTAAACACCTATTAACATTTTTAGATACATGAATAGAAATAAATTCATTTATAATAACTCGAAATTCATCAAGATTTATTGATTCTAGATTAATATGAATGTTAATTAATTAAACATTAATAACAAGAAATTCATATATGATAAGGATTTTATAATATTTATTACATATTGAAAAATGAAAAGTAATGTACTAATGAAATATTGAATTTTAGTAGGGTTAAAATCGTCAAAAAAATAATTATCACTTGATGTGATATTTAACTCATATTTGGTACCGATTAAAATTTAGATTTTAATCTAAGTTAAAGTCAACGCTTCATTTCAGCTGTATATTTAATGTGTTTCACAATTTTTCAACTGAATATTTCATCAACTTTTATCAAAATTTACTAAAAGTCTAATTTTAATCCACGGCAAATATGGGCTAAATATATCATAGATAACTAATTTAAAAATAATAAAATGGAATTCATACATGACAATTATTTATAGTATTTATTACATATTAAAAAACATAAAATATTATTGAAATAATTGAATCATAATAGGATTCATATATGACAATTATTTTGTAATATTCATTACATATTGAACCACAAAAATTGGGCTATTATGAAAATAATTGTATTGTAGTATGATTTTGTTGGATATTGGTTAAATAAATTGAGAATTGAAAATCGATTAAAGTTCGTATCGAATTTGGCCAAATACTCAAAAGCTCGACTCAATCCGTTTAGGCAAAATTGTTTGCCACTTCGCCGCTTCGGGGCGCACAAACGGGGATCGACCTGCTCGGTCAGGTCGCGAGGGTCGAGGGGGCAGCGCCCCTCGTGGGGGGTTGGGGGCAACGCCCCCGAAAGAGAATTTTGATTTCTCTGCATGTATTGAAGGGTATATTTGGCATTTCGAAAACCAATATCGGATGAATGAGAAATTACGAAAAAGACCTCAACCATTAGTGAATAGACACCTTTTCATAAAGGTGCATTGTTTGGAAAGGGTGCATGGTTTGGCCTCAACCATTTCGTCCACACCCCTTCATGGTCTATAAATAGGACCCTTTGGGTGTCCTATTCCTCACAGTTTGATATGCAAAAACGTCTCTCATCCTCTCTTCTATCCAAAATCAAAATCATTTCATTTATTTTGATTTTCTTTCATTTCATCTGTGGAGTACATAAGCCTACATTGGGTTCGTTGTACTTGTGTTTTGGAGTGCTACAAACACAAGTGTAGCCGCTGTATCTTGGGAGTCGATTGTCGAAATCCGTAGGCACCGTTGCGGGGCAAATTCGACTTAAGGACAAAGAGTCCAACTCTTGCCTCGGCTTTATCACCATCATTATACTTATTTCGGCGTCACTATTCACAAAATTCTTCCAACAGATTAAAATCGTTCAAATAATGATTTCACTTGATGTGATATTTAATCTTTGTTCGATCCCTATTATTTTCAAAATATATTTCCGTGTCTCTTATTTTCAATCACATATTTTTTAATAAAATAATATTACACGAAAATTTAAAATATTTTCTTATTTTTTAACCATGTATTCTCATTAATCTACAATTCTAAAATGCATTATTAGCCAAAAGTGAGGCTCAAACAAGCTCTTAATATATTATAAATATACATGAGTTAAAAATATAAAATGAAAAAAAATTAAATTAAAGTGGATACATATTATATAAGAATGATGGATGAAGATCACGACTTCTTACTTTTTTTTCTATTGAATAAAAAAAAAAATCGATTAACTTTTTGGCAGAGCTCTATCATTAAAAGTCTCTACTCATAATAGTCGCATCAAATGGACCCTTGAGGTAGACGTGAGTAGATGTTACTCGATATTTTCATCAGAAATCAAATAGCATAGGAGTCCATACTTATTAATCAAATCACTTTGTGAGACTCCAAATCCTACTTTTAATCAAATCAATTTAATTACGTGAGTAGGTAATGGTGCCACCAATGTATTGAAATATTGAAGAGGACAATCGACAGCCTGTAGTGGGTCCAATTATACACGATAACATATGTTGCACGCTATTCTCAAGGAACCAGTCAATTACCAAAAACTCTTTTTATTAGTGTAAAGTAATTTTAATTGACAAAATATTTTTAAGTTCTGAATTATATTTATCATCAAATATTATAAGATCAAGTTTCATTAAAATAACATTGACCCACCTAACGATGATTGTAAGCAACTAAAAATGTCATGAAACTCAAAATATTTGAATCGAATGGACATTTGATAGGTTGGCGTAATAACGTAATAGATACGTTAAAATGAAATCTATTTTCTAATTGTGTACTCATTTATTGACTTGATGGGATCTTAACAATATTTTTAATATATAGAAGAGGGCGAAAATAAAATAAAAAAAGATTTTTCCTTATTCGATTGAATAAAAAGAAACTCTCCCGTCTCTTTTTGTCGGGCTCCACTCTATGTGGGTATCTAAGTCGTCTCGCTTCTCCCTAAAGAGCGGAAGATTGGAAGCTCCTTTCTTAGATAAAAGCTTGATTTCAGTCGGTTGTCAATGCATTCATTGATCAAATTGTTATAATCTTCTACGTTTCCAGGAAGACAAACTTAGAAAATGATGTTACAAATTGCGGCCTATAACATGAACGGTTTCATCTCAACTATCTACATCAAAACTACCAACTTGAATCTGGGTTTTGTCTAATATCTAAATCCGTTTGAAAATCATGGTTATTGGTTTCCTACATTACAAATTCCATGTATCTAACTTCACTTGCTGCTCTCATCAGTTCAACTTCACAAAAAGGCTGGCTTAAGGATGTAATCCAGTTTCTTCGAGGGACAAACAGAGTTGAGTTTCTCTGGATCGTAGATGGTTCGAGGAAAGTCGGAGACGAGGTTGTAACTCTCGACTTCTAAGCAACCCAAAGAACGAAAATAATCGTAAACAGATTGTGTTGTGGCTGTACAATAAAACCTCCTCCCCCTGCGTTCTCCATTTGGAAAAAGAACCAAAGCCTGAGATTATAACCATGGATTGGATAGGTAATAATGCTAAAATAATTAGGTTACAAAATTGTTCGAGATATCTCCCTTCTATTTGCTTAAAACATTCACATTAGCTGAATATAACACAAAGTTATGGATGAAAATACCAACAAAATTACGCCATAATATTGAATATCTGATGAATTACAATGAAATTTCTCATTCTCAATTATTTACAGTTATTAATTAACAGGTTTTTCGTCAAAATAATAATAATAATAACAACAACAACAAGAAGCAAAGGTGTTCAAAATACATTTACACTGACAGAAGTGTCCAGCTGCTGCATTAAGAAGAAATAACCACATGTTAATTGGAGAGCTTTAAGCAAACTTTTCAGAATGAAGGAACAGAAACTCAATACATCAACTAACTGCAAGAAATCACGAATTCTTAGCAAACACATCCAAACTTCAGTAAGATCACGAGAACTAAGATGTCACAACTGAATTATGTCCCAAATAAACAAGAATATGTTAAATATAAATAGGTTAAATGCCTCCTAAGTAAATTTATATTATACAAACACAACTGAGAAATTTGAGAGATGCTCAAAAATTATTATGAAAAGTTACCCCATATGTTATCTTCAATAGCTCTGTTATACATTAATGGAAATTTACCTGTACCTAGTAAACTTAACTATATCTCCCCAAAAAATTTTACAGGTGACTTGACAGTAATCTAAACCTTTAAAACAATAAAGAAAATAAATTCTGAAATTTAAACGAAAGGATCAGGCAGGTATTCTTTAAAAAAAAAAAAAAAAAGAAGAAGGTTGAACCCCAACCTTGAGGGCCCCACCGCCTCGCCCCTAGAATTTTGTGAGGGAGTTAAATCGTGGGATATACCCCAGCAAGTCAGGGAACAAAAGCTACATGTACACTGCGCCTACAAGGAGTCCAATTCCATGTCTTAGGAATCGAACCCCCACACTGCGACTGTCAGCAAAACGTAAAATAACCTCACTCATATATCCGATGTTGGGGAAGTATAGAAGAGTAAAATCACCGAGTACCTAAAGCAAAAATAAATTGAAAAAGAAGCCAAGAAAGATCCCAATAAAAAAAAGAAGTCATTTTTCCATTACTAATGGCATGACACAGTACACTGTTACTAATGTACTTCTTCCTTCAACGAACAAGTGGAACTTAAAATAAGTATGTCATAATATTCCATAGCTTATTTACTTGTAAGTAAACCATTTAAGCTTATCAAATCACGCTCCTGGTTTATGTGTTTTAGAAGCATCCGAAATGCAATTGGTGTAACTCATCACATCACAAACAAAAGAAAAAGGAAAAAAGCTCAACTTTCATACCTAACTTCACACCTGTCTCTGGAATAATAAAAAAAATCCATAAACTTAATTTTCAGGGATAAATAACTGCCGGCTGATTAGACAATGGATACAACATAATTACAGATTCTCAGTATATAGAGATCCAGCACTTTTTGAGAAGGGTGACCTGTACAAAGCTCCTTTAGTTGGCTGGGGATTCTTTCGCAGTGGCTGTAATTTCCACTAGCATTGTATGATATTTCCATTATATGGAACAGGCAAGTAAAGATTCTTCGGCAACAAATGGAAAAGTACAGTGAAAGGATACTAGAGAGGAAGCTATTCACTATATCTCCTTAATCAAAGGCTTGCCTGTTCTTTCCACTTTCTCTGTTCTCACAGCACCTCTTTTACTAACCACACATTCCACAGCTGATGATTTCTCTTTATTCACTAGCGCAGCCAAGGAAAGCCACACTTCAGCCGGCTGCTCGTGAACCCAACACATTATGAAGTAAACCTTCCGCTCAGCAGATTTAAGCTTGTTCTTGATTTCCACCCTTTTTGACTTTTGCAGTTTCTCCGACTTCAGCTCTTTCTCAGCTGCCAGAATCAGCCTCTGTGTATCACAAAGCAAGCAAACTAAAGCTGCACCTCCTAGATTAAGTAGGCTAATTACATCATCGAGGAGCCCCAATCCGAATTGCAAGCCACCCATATGCCTGTATGAAGAAGATGAAGTTTGCTCCAAGCAATGCAACAAAGCTTCCAACACTGTCCCAGGTTGCCCACCTTTACCCAGGACAGAAGATACACTAAGCAATACCATCGTAGATTCTTGCGCATCTGATTGCCAGTCCCCATTGTACAGTCGAAGTGTAAAACAGTAACTGTAAATAATGTCAATGAGATGAACAGCTAATAGAGGGGATGGACCAGCAGTACTAAGCCTGCTAATTGGTGGTAGTGGAGTTCCAGGGCCGGGTGGAATGTCATGGAACTGATTGCCTTCCATATAATTTTCTGATGATTCCACAGAATCTTGCTGAACAAGTGGTTGTACAAGGCTAGCTCCATCTTGGCTGAGTGATATGTATTTAGCAGAAGGCTTCAGCCACCATGGATCCCATGGCTTAATCAACTTGCTGAGCTCTCCCGAGGCTACAGCTCTCTGGAAATGCTTCCTCTCCTCAGCAGACAAATCATCAATGCTTATCTGGTTTCCTAAGATAAAGCGAAATAACACTTAGATCAGTTCAAAAGAGCAAACAAAACAGTGTTATAAGCAAGAACTGAAAGAGAAGATTAGCGCATACCAGACATAATCTTCTGAATAGTCTCCTCTGACAGAAATGAATCTGAAATTGAAATAATTGGCCAAATTAGCAGGTGATGGGGGAATAACAGCTAGAGGATTCATAACTTGGAAAAAAGAACAAAGCAGGAAAGTTTATACAAAGCATACACAATAACATGTATGCAAGATAGTTTCTTCCAGATAACAAATACGGTCAGTACCTGAATTTCCTTTCGTAATAGGTCTTAGTAGAGCCAAAAAAAAGGCTCAAGTAAATTACTATTGATTACAAAACTACAAATATAAATGTTGTCAAACTCATTCACTTAGGTAATAATAAAGTAAATTACAAGCAAAATATCTTTGTGTTGGAAGGAGGGGGGGATTAAAATAATGCTTTATCCTTACAATCTTAATACTTTTTCTTTCATCATTAGCCTCCAAACACAGAATCTCATATAAATAAAGTTGCTATTTAGAATTTCAGGAATCGAAATATATATCCAATGCCATTAGCCCTGAGCATACCATGGACATTCAGAAGATAATTTTGCTCAGTCTGTAAATGACAGACATATATAGAAGTGCACGTCATCAAGAAATGCTGAAGGTAGGAAAAGCATACCATCTTCATCCATGCTATCTGTCTCCTCTTCCTCATGAAATCGTTTAAGAATATCTAGCATTTTTTGTTTAGTTTCATTATCAGATTGCAGCTGCTGCAGTTCTTCAACAACATTCTCTTTCATAAAGGATTCAGTGCACCGAAGACTATGAGACTGCCAAAGTACCAAACATAAATCACAAAAAAGGAAAGGCAAATGCCAATAATGTGTAAAGTTTAACATTTTTATGTATTGCACCATTAACCATTTCAAAGGAGGAACTTCTGAATAACTGTATTATGAGTGAGTTTATGTGATTAAAGCTTGGGAACTGTGGCTTTCAATTCACCAATATATGATAGTTTTACCGTCCTCATTGAGTTTGGTTACTCAAAAACAAATACTCACCTTATAACAGTGAAGAGAGCAATATCGAATGTTGCAACGTGGGCAAGTATATTGAGAAAACTGCTTCTCACATCTGCATCATATTTTAGTAAAATTAGCAAAAATCAAACTGCTCCCATCACAGTAGTAGCAGCCCAAAATCGGGGATGACTACATCTGCACCTCACTCTATATCTCTCTTTTATACACGCGCGCATGAATATCTTCAGATACAAGTAAGTAATTTAGATATGCAGTATGGCCAATAAGAAAAAAATCATCAAAATAAATACCATATAAAGGAAGCTAAGGAGAAACAAATTAAAAAAAAAAAAAAGATAAGTAAATTGTTTTCAACTAAAAAATTCCTATGTAGAGACAAAAAGCATACACCTAGCACTTATTCGCAAGATTCCAAACCCACCAAAACATTCCAAGCAATTGAGTTTACATAAAACTCAAGTAAATCCAGTTCATTTACATACTAAATGCAATGTTAAAATCAAAAGAAGTTATTAGCTAAAAGAAAATTAAAGAACAACACAGTTGAATAGCAGTTAAATGACAGCTTACACGCGGCAGATTGTGTGCGACGGATGGTTGAATTGTGTTGACGTGGAAGCTGCCTCCGAAGTGATAACAGTCTCCGACATTGGGAAAATTAATTCAGTCCTGAAATAAAGACTAATATCAATATGTGAGCCGAGAATTTTGGGGCAATTGGAGCTTTTCCAATAGCAGAGAAGCCCTAATTTTGCTAATGAAGCTTAATAGAAATACTGTTTTTTCAAGCGTATTCGAATTCACTCGAACATTTGAAAAATAGCACTAATTGAGGAAAAATCTAGGTTGGCAACCAGAACCAAATTGAACCTAATTGGCTCAGGATTGAGTTGGGTTGGTTTTTGCCCTAATCCCAACCCAAGCCGTGTAGTCCGTTTAGATTTGGGCCCAAAACGTGGGGCTGTGAATTTGGCAGGCAATGACCACTACAACAACCTCGTTGATGCTCTCCTCCTCAAAGGTTTGACTAGCCATGTAATTTAACAAAAATGGGCAGTAGGACAAAGATAGAATGATAAAACTCAATTTTTTAGCAATAAATTCATGTCTGAGTTAACATTAAATTATTAAGGAAGCAACTTCCTCATTTCTCATGCTTCAATCTTTGTCCATAGGAATCCAGCCATTAGTGACTGTAAATCATTAACAAACACTAACAAGATTACAGAGATTTTATGAAGATAAGCACAAGCACTAATGCATTTTAGAAGGAAGCTGGAGCAGAAAACTGTTTGTCCATAGGAATCCATTCAACAGCCAGAAAGCTGTTGGCAGAAGGAATCCAACCATTGTAATCAACTTGTACATATCAAAAACTCGAGCTAATTCCAGTTACTTTGGTAACAGACAAGAAAAGGCCGAAATTTTATATTTTTAGGTCCAACACCCCGAGTTTCGGTCTTGTTCCCTCCACCACAAAACTCGAATTTCAGCCAGATGCAGTCTCACGAAATTCCCGATACAATTTTCTGGAAAGCAATAAAAAATAATGGAGAAGAAAAAAAATTCTAAAAGAGTTAAAGCTTAAATAGCCTACCTCGGAGCAATGAAGTTCCCAATTATTGAGGGCAGGTATTTGGAGACGAGTAGAACAGTGGGAGAAACTTCGAGCGAGAGAGGGGATGAGATGGGATATAAAGTTCAGGTAATGATTTTAATTTTTTTCTTTTTGGTTCAAATATTTGTTTTGGGCTTAGGCGGCTATGGATTTTGGACACGGGCTGATGTCATTTTATAGACAGGCTGTAGTTTAATATGGACACTTACATATAGAAACCAGAATGCAAAAAATAAAACATTAAATCTGTTGCAGCAAGCCAGAGTGGAGCCACTAAGCCAGGATATTCGTTCAATGCGGGCACAAATTTTCTTGACGCCGAACGTCAAGTTTTTCGTTTATGAATTTAATGATAATAAAAATATAAAACAATATTACAACAATACTGAGTACATCCTTAGTCCATATCAGTTGGAAGTTTTGTGACATCAAATTCCACATTATTCGATATCCCCCATCAACATTTTCTAAAAAACAAATCTCTTCATTTGATATCTGGATTTAAACAGTTGATATCCAATTACTACTGGGAGTAATTCAGAATGACAAAAACAGAATAAAAAATATACTGAAAGCAAAAGCAAAGCAATTCACACTTCACATGGAAATACTATAAGCAATTCACATTCACAGGGCAATACTATTTCCAGAATTCTCGCTTCACAAATCACAATTTACAATTCTCAGTGCAATTCACAATTTCACAGGGCATTAGGGCAATACTATTTCCAGAACTTGTGCAATTCACACTTTACAAATCATAGTGACAGAGTAATTAAAGCAACTCACAGTTACAATTTACAAAGGCAGCAAGTTGACCAGCAACACTTACACTGGAAGGAACTGGAATTCTGTCCGGACTCTGGTAGCAAAATCAATTGAATAGCAATCAGCAGAGCAATGTACAGGCAGGCTGCAGTACTTGTTTCGAAGAGCAAAGTGCTATTTTCATATGTTCAAAAGAAAAAAATCAAACATTATTACAATTTACACAAATCAAGATAACAAAGAATAAGAAAAGAAAAACCAGTGTCGTGTTCGGTTTCACCTTCTTCTTCAGTTCTTCTGCTGCTGCCGAAGAATCGCTTGCTTCTACTGCTGCCGTAACCCGTGAGTGCCGTCTACGGTCTAGTCGTCTAGGGCTCGAACAAACAACAAACAGGGACGGAGAGCAGAGGAGGAGGCAGAGACAGCATCTGTGGAGCCAGGACTGGAAGAAGTAGGCAGCGACGATGGCGATGGAGGCTGAGTGGATTGATTGGTTGAATTGAAATGGATGGAATGGGTTGAAACTTATGGAATAATCATGAATGGTAATTATGTATTGGGCCACGTAATGGGCCTTACTTTTTGGCTGGGCTTGGGCATTTGGAGAGTTAAAAAATAGAGGAAATTAGGCCCGATGCTCTAAAAAGTGACTCAATTAGATTAAAACCCTAAATTAATTAAACATAACGTAAACCCCGTAATAATTACTGCAACCTATGTGCCACAGCCAAGTACCCTTTTCTACCACTTTGCATTCTTTAAATTTACCAAATCAATATAATGCACCTATAGATACAGCGTGAGAATGAGCAGAGAGATGGCTAATTCAACACCTAATCAGAAGTATCCATCGACGATGTCATACACGGTGGAGCAACTCGTTGTCGTCAACCCTTACAACCCAAACATCCTTCTAGATCTCGAAAACTATGTGAATGAACAAGTCTCTCCTCAAACATATAGTTTGAGTGCAAATCAATGCCTTCTTCATATCTACCAATTCGAGCCAGAGAGAACGAGTACTCAAATTGTTGCCTATATTTTGATCAAGGCTTCTTCTACCAACCATGAGAGACATTTTCACGGCGGATTCCCACTATAGATGGCCAGATAAGTAACTTCTGCAGGTTCATCAAAATGTGCACACCAAGTGTTCGATATATTGATTCATCTAATTCCATATGACAATAGGGTTAGAAAGATTCTTCCAAAGTGATTTCTCAAGAATGTGTTGAATATAATATATGGCAAGAAAATGAAAAAAGACGTTACTTACTTGCTATCACGCTAGTCTCTGTTTATTTTCTTAATTTTAAGCCAGTTTGTGCCAATTTATTAGAGATGGGGAGAGTTGGAAGATTGAAAACGAGAATAAGAAATTAGTCATCGTGTAATTCTTTATTTTGATATATTTTGAGGCAAGATTTGCTCAAGGATTCGTTCGAGAGTTTGGGTATTTCATTTCTTCAGCAATTTGAGCCTTTGATATTCGATTAGTGGCAGAAAGATCCCAAGTTGTCGCTATCCATTGTGGTACTTCTGATGGCTTGAGGAGGGATCGAGAGTTAATGGGAAGAACTTAGTAGCATTTGAAGATGGTTTCATTTTTGGATCAATTGGCCATGTCAATTCTGTGTTAGGTTTGGTAGTTTTATGTGCTGGGTTGATGAATCCTTAGCTCTTTACTGATTGATAAAGTCATGACTTGTAATTTATCTATTCATCAATTTTTGCAACAAATATATGGGAAGAGTAGAAAATGTTTAATTATTGATGATTTTCTAAGTTTGAAGCTAGTCCACTGCACACTAATGAGTTGTAGTTGACGTAAATGTCTACAATATTAACTAGCAAGAGAAATTTGCAGTTGTTCACCCTCTAGTGAAGTGCATTTATTATATGTTACTTCATTCTGGTATCAAAAGAAATTTTCTTCCTCAATAACGAGTATTTATATTTGTAATGACTGTATTTGCATTGAATTAATTTTATGGAGGTAGTTGTTGGGCATTTTCAGTTGTAGTTTGGATTGAATTTGCATAAAATGATATATTTTAAGGTTTTGATCAATGTTTCGTCATTTTTTTGATTGTTTGTCACTTTTTTATTTTCTGTCAATTTTTTTTTTAATTTGTGTCATTTTTTAAAATTCGTCACTTTTTAAAATTTTCATCACTTTTTTTAATCTTTTTTTTTTTTTTAGTATTTGTCACTTTTTTATCAATTGTGTTCTTGAAATTTCCATCACTTTTTTTAGTGACAAATATTACATTTTAATATAAAGTGACATTGTATGTCATTTTTTAATAAAAATGTGACACTAAACCGTCAAAACTGACACTGTCATTTTTTGACATTTTGTCACCTTTTAAATTTTTGTCACTTATTTAATCAGATAAAAAGAGACATGATATGTTATATTTTCCTAACATAATCAGCATGTGAATTATTCTGGACATGCTGATTATGTTAAGAATCGTCACTACGCTCATGTAGATAGTCCTGATATGCTAATTATGTTAAGAATATGATTATTGGTGCTGCAAAAATAGATGATGCTATCTTTGTGTTTGCTATTTTTTTGAGTTTGTATCATTTTTATTTTTTATTTTTTGAATTTCGTCACTTTTTAAGCGTTTGTGTCAGTTTTTTTTTTTTTTTTTTTTAAAAAAATAAAAAAAAAAAAAAAAAGTGATATTGTGTCGCCTTTTCATTTTACACAATATTTTTTACTTCCAAAAAATTTTTATATGATTTTTCAAAACACCTCTAATTTTAAAAGTATATATACACACACATATAAATAAAAAATTGGGCATTTGTGATGAGCGGCCCAGAAGTTCAGTGTGGGCCTCTGCCTGCACTGGACTTCATTGGGCTCCAACGATGAAGAATGATTCAACGGACATTTGAATTGAATCTTTTAAGCACTCTATGACCACTCCCATTAAAGCATTTCGATGAAATAAACAGAACTGAAGATTATGGAAACATCTTTTCATGTAGCTTTCTCAATAACAGTGCATCCAACATTCAACAGAACTGAAGGGTTAGGTCATAAATTTTAGTTGTGAGCAATCTTAGCTAATCTTCAGATATCGTGAATCATATGGAAAAGAATGATGTAAATCACAGGCGATGTTGATTTTGAAGAAGAATGATAGAGAGTGAACAGAGTTTTTTGTAGAATATTTACGGCTGAAATTTAGGGGATGAAATTGTGCCAAAATATGGGTATGTGGGATTAAATTGATTTGGAGTCATCAACGGTTATCAGTAGATTGTGGAGTTAATCATATTTTCCAGTAATCTTAGAAATATGATTCTTGTTTGGTAAATTTTATTTGGTTATAAACAAGGTTTTAAAATGTATAATGCGTGATAATGAGTTATTATCGAGTATCAAACATTATAAACATATGCGTGCCTATGAAAGCATATGCATAATTATGCATTTTTCAATTTTAATATTTTAAATATTCTAAACTAATAAATAAATAAAATAATTTATTCTTTGAACTTTGTACATATTTATCAAATTAAAAAAAAAAAAAGACCATATTGCTTCAAATTTTAAGTACTACAATTACTTGAACTTTAAACATAATCTTCAAATTTTCAGTAAAAACATATTGCTCAAAAATCATAAATACTACAATAACTTGATAATCAGTGCATGCAATTAAATTAGACATGTTCACTAGCTTAAAAATCTTAAATCTTGTCTAACTAATTATTGGTTCCAATTTAATCTCAACTTCTTCATCCAAGTCATCTTGCATGTCATTCGTTGCAAAATCATCTTCACCAGATTCCCTTATTTCAATTCGTGAAGTTCTATTACCCTTTTTAGATGGTAAGATGTCATTATCAACGTCATCCTTGAAATCCCAGCCATTAACGATCTACAATTGTGCATTATTAACATCACTGCGAGTAGGCAGACCACAGAAGAAGGAGGCTCGAGCTTCACATAGATAATTTGCGACTTTATGAGATTTAATAATTTTTTAAATGTCAAAATCCTATAGATTATTGTATATAATTTGTGGGCTTGAAAAATTTGGGCTAATTTGATGTTTATTGGGCTCAATTTGTTTCCTTTTTTCCGAAGTTATAAAAATGAGTTGGACTTTGCTAAGCTAATTTTGACACAATTTTTAACATAAATGCGTGCACATTTTGACGTTTAAAAGTGCATATACGATCAATGAAATGGGTTGACCGCATTATCACATACACACCCAATATGGGAGATGTTTTGAAAAAGGGGAAAAATTCATATTTAAGGTGTATTGTTTACACCAATTCACAAATGAGGTACAAAGTTTAAAAATTCAAAATTCAGGTTTCTATATAATTAATTGAAAATATTTATTAATTAAATATAATAAAGTTACAGTTACACGATTAATGGTCACAAATTCATAATTATTGGTCACAGATTTACTTATTGGTCATAGATCATCGAATTAATTGGTTACAGATTATTTCGAGATCACAAATAAAAAAATTTCGAGGTCACAAATTATTTAGAAGTCACGGATCATTCAAATTACAGGTCACAGTTTATATATAGGTCACATAATTTGAAATTTATTAGTTACAGATTATATTTTTAGTCACAAATTATTGAATTTTAAGGTCTCAGTCACAGATTAATAATTAGTCCAAATAGTTGGTCACAAGCACCAAACACCTCCACCGCCGATCCTGATCTAACACCAATCTTGTTCGCAAACACTACCACACAACGGTCGCAAACACCACCACACAACACCACCACCAAACATTTAAACAAGTATAACTATTAATCAAGCACGTAATCTCCCGACCACTAGTGATTAACAAACTTGCATATAAAACACTGTATTATTTAATCTCCAGACATCAACCAACACCTCCACCACACCCAGAAACCACCACGACCACTGCCAAAAACCATCATAGCCACCAAGACGACAGCCAACAAGAACCACCACCAACACACCTAACAATATACCATTCCCAAATCACCAACACCACGCAAATCCCCACTACCAACAGAATCCCCGCCGCTACCATCACCACCACCACCGTTCTACCTAGATCCACCGCACCTCCATCACCACACCATCACCCCCCATAATGTTACCAATACCACCCAAAACAAAAAATGCACCGTACCAGACACACCAAACACCGGTAACTAGATACATGGTACCAGACTAACCACCAAAACACACCATACCACCATCACACCACCCCGTTTGTAGCAACATCACGACGTCACATCGTCGCCGCACTGCTGTTCGTAGCATTGTCGGCCGGCAAAGCTGAACAGAGAAGAAGCGGCACTCACACCCCTTCACCGTCGCGATCTTGTTTACAGACCAAACCATTGATTCGCAGCATCGACGATGGAGTTGTGTGAAACGGTGGCTGCACCTACGATGCCGTGCCTCAAGGTCTAAGGTGTCACGTCGCCGGATAGGAGAAATTTTTGCAGAGAGGTGGGAAATGGGAGACGGCCAGAAGGGGGGAAACGAAATTAGGGCTAGTGGGTGGGTTAATTATAAGATTATTATTAATATTAAAATATATAATAAAACGTGATTTATGCTTAATTAAACTTTCTACCTGGTATTTTAAAAGTGGTCTTTAAAGACCGGCTTCCGTGTAATTTTCCCTTTGAAAAAAACATCAAGCATATTGGCCGGCACAATGCACCATCCAACTAACCTTTTATAAACCCAAAATTAGCCCATTTTAAAGCATTATTGTATTTTGCACCAATAATTTGAGATTAGTTATGGTATCAAATCAAAGCAGAACCATTTGATACGGCACGAAAAGTCCAAAATATAACTATTGATGCAATGTTGTGACACGAAAAGTTTAAATAAAAAAATAATTTCTTAAGATTCCCTATCAATAGTTGAGAAGATATTCTAGGAAAGCTAGTTTATTGTATTTTATATTTTAATTATTGGATCTAGAGTGCCACTCTTGAACTTCTTTTTATGTGATTATTATTTCTCAACTTGAGTTGGTTCCCAAAAATTTGAAATGCCACGTTTCCAAGGGTTCCCCACGATGATTTAGCAAAATAAAAAGTGTGTTAGAAATTGATTGTACAACTATAATGAAAAGGTACTAGTTTAAATAGCTCTCTTATTTGTCGAGTCCTGTGCTTAGAAAATCAATAAGAGGAGAAGAAAAAGCAAAATCCATCTCTCTCAAGACGATATTTCCTCATCATGTAGATTAAGTTTTTTTTTTAATTTATTTAATGGCCACAGCTGCATCTCTGAATAATGATTTGTTGAAATAGATTGGCAAAAAATAGTGTCACCGTAATTTATATTTGGGTAGAGTAACGACGTTTGGATGGTTTTGAATGGTCGAGACAAGAGTTCGACTCTTTCTCCTTAAAACGATAATACCCCACACTGATACTAACGGTATTGCAGGACTCGTTTCCCAAAATACAACGACCTCGTCTTGTAATAATAGTACTCCAAATTACAAGACCCAACGAACCCGTAAAGTTTAGATCTCTTCACACACACTGGATGACTGAAATGCACGAAAAGTAATTTTCGAGAACTGAATTATAAAAGCAGAAATTATGCAGGGACAAAGGGATAATTTCAGGAGAGTAGAAAATCAATTATGATTTTGGAATGAATAAAAATCGGGGTATGGAGCCTATATATAGATGTTGAAAGTTTGTGTCCCAATAGATACAATTGCCGAAAAGTTGTGTCCAAAAGACACAAATAGTTTGGACAGTCAACCTCCACAACCCGCCAAATTCTAGAAGCACCGCACCACGTGTCACAAACAGAAAATTCGGGGAAGAAAAAAAATTAATAACATAAAATATATTATTATTATAATAATAAAATAATATAATTCAATGTTATTTTGTCAAAAAATATATATCAGTTTGGCCCAAACCCAAGCCCAAGCCCAAGACCCACGACCTACGACCGTGACCGTGCCGTGTCGTGCCGCGCGGCCGATCGGACGGACGGCGACGCGCGCGTGTGGGCTTTGACTTAACCTACTAGCATGTAGGTTCTCTCCCCCTCAAAGACTATTGGTATCCCTTGGGGCCCAAACCCCAAGTTCCAAACTTGAGCTATATAAGGTGGTTTATATACTTCTAGTTTTCCTATGTGGGATTGATATTTTTCAATTTCCCACCTATTTTATTTCAACATCAAGTGGGCATCTTTTGGCCTTAATTTCTCATTAACCCTAAATTGGTTTTGGGAAAATAAATATACCATATTAATCTATTCATGGAGTAGAACACATTTGGCCAAAGAAATCTTATTTCCGATTAACGGGACCCACTAAATTAATTGGTCAAAAGTTGGTCAAACCAACTAATTAAACCCAATTTTCCAACAATCCCCCCACATGAATGGAAATTAATGCAGTAGACTATGCAGACCTATAGAGAGATCAGGTGGAATGTTATTGCATCTGGATAGGTACCTTATGGGTTTGAACTTTCCGTAGTAGAATACTATCGGATTTACTTGGCTAATCAGCGAACGCGGGGTCTTGAACTGTCAGTCGTTTTTGTAAACCAAAACAATAGTATCAACACAATAACCTTCCTAACATTTTCGAGTTCTCACTTTTGTGTTCATTTTGGCCCTGAACAACTCTTGGATTTCATAAGTGTTTTAGAGAATTCAAGCCTTTGAAACATTCTCATAGAAGCAGCCACACTTCACACTTGTATAGGTGATCTCCTATTAGGAGTGCCTGCCATACTCCACTTAGGTAGTCCAAGATATAGGAATCATTAAAAGTATAACTTAACCTAAAACTTTCTACAGATAGCACTTCCTTATTATAGGAATGGGTAGGAGTTAACTCCGAAGTGCTTATTGAATTTTCATAACTTAGTTGTCCCATTGAACCAAGATTTTGGGATCTCCAGTGAGCAAAGTTGGATTACCATTACAAAGATTCTTATATAGTAGGTTTTAAACCCTTTCCCCTTGATAGGCAGTATACTTGATCTCTTGGTAAGCCTTTGGTAAGCGGATCCGCCAGATTTTTTCTAGACTTTACATAATATATGGAAATAACACCATTTGAGATCAACTGCTTAACTGTATTATGTCTTCGACGTATATGTCGAGACTTACCATTTAACATATTACTTTGTGATCTACCAATAGTCGACTGACTATCACAATGTATACTAATTTTAGGCACAAGCTTAGGCCAACATGGAATATCCTCTAAAAAATTTCGAAGCCATTCTGCTTCCTCTCTAGCTTTATCTAAAGCTATGAATTTAGATTCCATTGTGGATCGAGCTATACATGTTTGTTTAGAGGATTTCCAAGATACAGCTGCACCACCAATGATAAAAACATACCCACTAGTGGATTTTGAGTCTTTTGTATCTAATATCCAATTAGCATTACTGTATCCTTCTAATACAGCCGGATATCTCGTATAATGTAATCCAACATTTGAGGTATATCGTAGATATCTTAGAACCCTTATCAATGCTTTCCAATGGTCATTATTTGGGTTACTTGTATATCTACTAAGTTTGTTACTGCATATGCAATATCCAGACAAGTGCAGTTTGTAATGTACATTAGACTGCCTATTATCCGAGAATATTTTAATTGAGATACGGGTTCGCCTTTATGTTTGGAAAAATGTAGACTTAAATCTACTGGTGTTTTAACCGGACTTTCATCATACATATTAAACTTTTTAAGTACAGTCTCAATATAGTGAAATTGAGACATTACAAGTCCCTCAGATGTTTTAAAAATTTTAATTCCTAATATTACATCTGCAATACCTATATCTTTCATATTAAGATGTTTTGTCAACATTTTCTTGGTATTTGTTATCATATCATAACTATTACTCACAATTAGCATGTCATCAACGTATAGACATACAATTACATATGCATTAGGTGTGGTTTTAATATAAACACATTTATCACATTCGTTAATCTTAAAACCATTTGACAACATAGTTTTGTCAAATTTTGTATGTCATTGTTTTGGCGCTTTTTTTAGTCCATATAATGACTTGATGAGTCTACACACCTTTTTCTCCTGTCTAAGAGCGATGAACCATTCGGGTTATTCCATGTAAATTTCTTTTTCTAGCTCACCATTTAAGAAAGTTGTTTTGACGTCCATATGATGGATTTCCAAATTATGCAATGCTGAGATTGCAATTAATACTCTAATTGATGTTATCCTTGTCACAGATGAGTATGCATCGAAAAAATCAAGGCCTTCCGCTTGTTTGAATCCTTTAGCTACCAATCTGGCCTTGTATTTATCAACTGATCCATCAGTCTTTAATTTTCTTTTGAAAATCCATTTACAACCTAATGGTTTATTACCAGGTGGGAGATCTACCGATTCCCAGGTATAATTCTGTATAATAAAATCAATTTCACTATTGATAGCCTCTTTCCAGAATGGAGTTTCTGGACTAGACATTGCTTTATTGAATGTCCTTGGTTCATTTTCTAACATATAAGTTAAAAAATCTGGACCAAAAGATGTAGATGTTTTGGTTCTTTTGTTGCATCTTGGTTTTTCATCACTTTGAGGATTACTAATTGCAGAATTATAAGTTCATTTTTGCGGGCTTATTTCTTTCCTATCTTTACAAGGAAACTTGTCCTCAAAAAATACAGCATTCCCAGATTCAATAATAGTATTTTCATGTATATCCGAAATGTCAGACTTATGTACGAGGAACCGATAAGCACTACTGTTATTAGCATATCCAATGAATATGCAATCGACAGTTTTAGGCCCTATTTTAATTTGTTTAGGCTTTGGTATTTGTACCTTAGCTAAACACCTCCACACTTTTAATTATTTGTACGAAAGTTTATGACATTTCCATACCTCATAAGGAGTTTCGTTCCTACCTTTGTGTGGTACTTTATTTAGAATGTGGTTAGCTGAGAGATTTGCTTCCCCCCACAAATTTTGTGGTAAACCAAAACTAACTAACATAGCGTTCATCATCTCTTTTAGAGTACGATTTTTGCGTTCCGCAATGGTGAGTAAAAAGCTGTAGTTTGATGAATAATCCCAGAATCTAAACAAAATTCATCAAACGGTGCTCCATATTCCCCACCTCTATCACTACGAACAATTTTTATTCGTTTGCTTAGTTGATTCTCAACCTTATTCTTGTACTATTTAAATACTTCTAAAGCCTCTTCTTTACTTCTTAGCAAAAAGACATAACAATACCTTGTGCAATAATCTATAAAAGTAATAAAATACTTTTTACCTCCTCTAGTTTGCACAAACTTTAAATTACAAATATCACTGTGAATTAGTTCTAGAGGATTCAAGTTTCTTTCAACTGAATGAAACGGTGTTTTCGCTAGTTTAGCCTTTACACATGTTTCGCATCGATGATTTTGATCAAAGGACATAGAAGGCAATAAATCTAAACTTACTAATCTTCGTAATGTATTAACATTTACATGTCCTAACCTATCATGCCATAAGTTAGAAAACTCAATCAAGTAAGTAGAAGATTTATTTTTATTAATATCAAAATCACGGAGTACAGGCATTACATTCAATTTGAATAACTCATTGGCTAAGTACCATTTGCCTACAAACATGCCATTTTTGGTGAATACAAACTTGTCAGATTTAAATACCAGCCTAAACCCATTCTTGCTTAACAGAGCTCCGGATACCAAGTTTTTGCGAATATCGGGAACATGTAGCACATCGATGAGCGTTACTTTTTCCCTGATGTCATCTTCAGCACTACTTTACCTAAACCAATAACTTTTGATATTGCTGAGTTGCCCATGAAGAGTTGTCGTCCATTGATAGGAGTGTAAGATGAAAACATCTCCTTATCCGCACAAACGTGACGAGTAGCTCCAGTATCAACAAACCATTCTCTCGAATTATCCACCATGTTTGCTTCAAATACAACAGCCAAAAGCATTAGTTCAGACACTCCATTAGACAGTCTGTCTTCTTCAGTCAAGTGCACTTGGTCCTTTTTGTTTTGCTTTTTTTGCCGGCCGTCCTTTGCAATATGACCAGACTTACCGCAGTTATAGAAATCTCCTTTGAATTTCTTGGCCTTGCTCTTTTGCTTGCTATTATTCCGGTGCTTCCTATTCTTGCTAGTATTTGGCTCCACCAAAGTTGACTTTAGCCTCCATTTGCTGCTTTCCAGACTTCTTTTCAGCATTTCGATTGGCTTCATCAATTCTTAATCTAACAATCAAATCTTCAAGTCCCATTTCCTTGCGTTTATGTTTCAGGTAGTTCTTGAAATCTTTCCACATTGGTGGTAATTTTTCGATAATTGTAGCTACCTGAAATGGTTCATAGAGCTTCATACCTGCTGCATGTATATCATGCAAGGTAAGTTGTATCTCTTGGACTTGAATCATTACTGTTTTAGAATCTACCATTTTGAAGTTCAGGAATTTGCCTACAACGAATTTCTTCAATTCGGCATCTTCTGTTTTGTACTTCTTTTCCAATGACTCCCATAGCAATTTAGCCATTTTGACGAAATAGTATACATCGTATAGTGTGT
Source organism: Olea europaea var. sylvestris (assembly GCF_002742605.1). Taxonomy (NCBI): domain Eukaryota; kingdom Viridiplantae; phylum Streptophyta; class Magnoliopsida; order Lamiales; family Oleaceae; genus Olea; species Olea europaea. The sequence continues at coordinate 222,484 of NW_019231585.1, forward strand.
TGTCAAGGCAATTGAAGATATAATTTCTGCACAAGAAGTCACTATAACTCCAAGCATCGAATGCTACTCATTTTTGAGAATCTGATTCCTTCTCCTCAACAGTTGGAGCATCTTCTCTCAAAATTTTGACCAGATTCAGAATCGTGAGATAGAACAACATTTTCTGTTGTCATCTCTTAAAATCCTCTCCCATGAGCATTATTAGGGGGTACAACAGACGTACTACTATTTGCCATTATCGTTTTAAAATTGTTGAAATAGATTGGCAAATAATAGTGTCACCATAATTTATATTTGGGCAGAGTAACGACGTTTGGATGGTTTTGAATGGTCGATGCAAGAGTTCGACTCTTTCTCCTTAAAATGATAATGCCCCACATCGATACTAACGGTATTGCAGCACTCATTTCCTAAGATACAACGACTTCGTCTTGTAATAGTAGTACTCCAAATTACAAGACCCGACGAACCCGTAAAGTTTAGATCTCTCCACACACATTGGATGACTGAAATGCACGAAAAGTATTTTTCGAGGACTGAATTATAAAAGCAGAAATTATGCAGGGACAAAGGGATAATTTCGGGAGAGTAGAAAATCAATTATGATTTTGGAATGAATAAAAATCGGGGTATGGAGGCCTATATATAGATGTTGAAAGGTTGTGTCCCAAAAGACACAAATGTCGAAAAGTTGTGTCCAAAAGACACAAACAGTTTGGACAGTCAATCCCCATTTGGACAGCCAACCGCCACAACCTGCCAAATTCTAGAAACACCGCACCACGTGTCAAACACAGAAAATTCAGGAAAGAAAAAAATTAATAACATAAAATATATTATTATTATAATAATAAAATAATATAATTCAATGTTATTTTAACAAAAAAATATATATCAGTTTGGTCCACACCCAAGCCCAAGACCCACGACCTACGACCGTGCCGAGCCGGCTGGTCGGATGACGGCGGCGCACGCGAGTGGGCTTTGGCTTAACCTACTAGCATGTAGGTTCTCTCCCCCTCAAAGACTATTGGTACCCCTTGGTGTCCAAACCCAATGTAGGTTCTCTCCCCCTCAAAGACTATTGGTACCCCTTGGTGTCCAAACCCAAGTCCCAAACTTGAGCTATATAAGGTAGTTTATATTCTTCTAGTTTTCCTATGTGGAATTGGTATTTTCCAATTTCCACCTATTTTATTTCAATATCAAGTGGGCATATTTTGGCCTTAATTTCTCATTCACCCTAAATTGATTTTGAGAAAATAAATATACCATATTAATCTACTCATGGAGTAGAACACATTCGACTAAAGAAATCTTATTTTCGATTAACGGGACCCACTAAATTAATTGGTCAAAAGTTGGTCAAACCAACTAATTAAACCCAATTTTCCAACATGATTAACGACATGATTTCCAGCAAAAGTAGATAGTTTTTTTTGAAAGATTTGGCCTCTAATCATACCTGAAAAGTAGCTCAGAGTTCATTTCATCAAGTGAAACGTCTAGTTTGGATGATTGAGTCATCTTGTTAATGGTTGACTCAAGCTCATGAACTTCAACTTACTTTCTGGCAAGTATCACAAGTACCTATGTCAGTAAAATTTATTTAGTTATGATGAATACTAATGGTTTAGTTATTAATGGTTTTGAGGCTCGATCATGTGATCCATGATGTGCTCCCAAACTTTGGTGAAAGTCACGTTACTAAAATGCAACTCCTTTAGTTAGGGCATTTTTGCTGGATTGTGACATGTGTCTTCATCATGGCCCTTCATCAAGCATCTGAATGGTTCTAAACTTAGGAGTTGTGCCGTCTCACTTGGCACATTGCTTCTTCTAGCTATTGAGTTCTTTGAGAGAGAAAATATATCTTCCTTCGATGTTAGGGTTTTCGATCCGTAGTTTTCATCTCACTTGAACTGTTCATTCGAGATAAAATTTGTTTTTTGCCTCTGATACTTGTAATATTCTGAATGAATATTTTGAGAACAAGAGGATTCTTATAGTTGTATTTTCAGAGAGCGTGTTTGAAGTTTCTTGGATGATTCTTCATAGATCTACAGTTACATTGTTGAAGAGATAAATGTTGTGTACTTTTCTCTTCCGTTGGAAGAACTCTTGTAACCTTTGTTGCCATTTTTGGTGCAACCGAACATGTATCCAATTTATTAGATGTTTAACAAGGAATTAGGTGTTACAAGCTGTTGTTGAACCACTAGGGCTTCGGTTGAAAAAAAATTTGTAAATTTTTTTTGCTAGTTTACCTTCAATCGAGTTGTGATTGTTTGGTATCTTGTATTTAATATCGTGTTATCAGGGCCTTACAGTCTTATTAGAGAAAGAACTAAAAAGAAGATACTCGGATCTTTGTAGAAAGTGGTAGATCTGTTGCAGATATAGAATATTCGAAACAGTTGCTAAGCAAAACTAAAAGATATCGAGTTTTCATAAATTTGTTGGGTAAGATCTTTAATTTTTGTAAATTTTACTTTCAAATCTTGATTTTTCCCTTGATTTACCATACACCAAAATCTCCTAAAAATTAATCTTTGTTCAAATGCTCCTACTAGGCCTTGGGAATTTGAGATGAGTCTAGTACAGATGTATTTACGGGAGAAATTTCTAAAATAGAGATTTGTGATATCCGATATTGTTTTTCTATATGTTTTTGCTCTGCATGTTATTTGACAATGCTATAACTTGAGAAATCTTGTACTACTAAGTGTATCACTATGATTCATGATTGATAACTATCTGATTCCTTGTATTTTTTCTTTTATTTTTGCCGTGCTGTGTCAATTTGATTTTTACTTGTGCATCATTCTTAATAATAAAATGGCCTCTGCTAAGTTTGAAGTTATACAATTTGACGGAAAAGATGATTTTAATATGTCAAGTCAAAAGATGAAAACTATATTAATGCAAATGAGATGTGTTAGAGCTTTAGATGACAGTTGGCCTATTGACTTACTTGTGCAAAGAAAACTAAACTTGAAGAGGTTGTCTGGAGTAATATTTTCTTATACTTATCTGATAATATGATAAGAACTATTGGAGAAAACAAAATTGCTTTTGAACTTTGGACTAAACTTCATGCTCAATATGAAACTAAGATTATTCCAAACAAATGCTATTTGTTAAAACATCTTTCCTTTTAAATGGATCTCTCAATTGATTTGGATGATAATTTTAATGCATCTACTAAATTGACCTCAAGACTTAACCAATTGTAATCAAAAAATTTCAAAAGATCAGGTGGTTTTAGTCCTATTAAACTCCACTAGTGACAAATATAGACATGATTGCTCTAGAATATATTGGGCAGAGATTACTACTGATGTAATCATAAATGCCATAAGAAATAAGGCTCTTGATATTAAATCTGAATCTAAATAAAGTCATAGTGGTGATAACATGTCAATAAGAGAAAAGGGATTTAGTAAACCAAATTATCACTCGAAGACATTTAAAGTAAACAAGAATAAATGGAGTGATAAGAATAAATCCAAAAATAGTGCAAAAGACAAGAAATGCTATTACTGTGAAAAATTTGATCATTTTATTAAAGACTATTATAAGAAGAAAAATGAATCAAAAGAAAAGAGATTTGATGATGGGAATGCTGCCCTAGTCTACAATAAAGAAAAGTTTGAAAAGGGGTTGGTCCTTGTTAACATTGAAAAGAAGCTAAGTGATAAATGAATACTTGATTCAAGCCGCTCTTTCCATATGTGCCTAAATAAAAACTGTTTTCTTGAATTGGAAAAAATATTGGTGGGCAAGTTATAATGGGTGAAAAAATGACTTGTAAAGTTACTAGAATAGGAACTATAAAACTACTACTTGAAAATGATAATGTCTTATTTCTGAAAGGAACTAGATATGTTCTAGATTTAGAGAGGAATCTTATATCTATAGTCATGTTAGATGATATGGAGTTTGACATAAATTTGGTTCAAGGATGCATTAAGATTATTAGGGACAGTGATTTGATCATTAGCACCACTAAGAGACATGGTCTCTATTTTCTTAAAGTAAAACCTTTACTTGGTTTGACTGCAGCTATTTTAACTGAAAATTTTACTTTTGCAATGTTATGACATGAAAGAGTTGGCCACATTGACAAGAAAAGTTTAAAGTTTCTAAAAAATAAAGGAGTTTTTGGAAATCAAAAGCTTACTATGTCAATATGTTTTATTAGGTTATGGTGAAAAATGTTAAAGGCTATATATTATGGGTTAAAAGTGAAAAATGCTATAAGGTAATTGTTAAAAGGGATGTTATTTTTAATGAATCTTTTATGTCATGTTTAGAAGGAAAATAAAATAAATTGACTGAGAAAGGTGTTCAAATTGAGGTGAAAACTCATATTGAGAGAGAAACTCATGCATTTATAGTTGATGAATCTGGTTTGGATGAAATTGTCATTTATCTAAAATGAAAATTATCAAGATACTGATTCAATGACCAATCTAATCCTACAACCCTTTCCCTTGATGAATATCAGCTCAAAAGAGATAGGGAGAGAAGGCAGATCAGACCTCCTTCTAGGTTTGACTGTGATGATTTTATTTCATTATTTATTTATCAAGAACAATTAGAAAATGAGCTAAACTTCTATGATGATGCTATTAATTGTAAAGCTGCCAAAAACTAGAAAGCTGCCATTGAAGATGAAATGTAAGACTCCTTAAAAATAGACTTGGGAATTGGTTGAAAGACCTAGAGACTATAAACTAATTGATTGTAAGTGTATTTACACGATAAAAGAAGGTGAATGGGAAAATAAAAGTATTAGATATAAAGTTAGACTTGTTGCTAAAAGGTTCACACAAAAAGGTAATATTTCCATTTATTCATCAAAAGGGGCGTCCTTTTTGTACATGGATGGTAGTTGGAGTCGGCGGTACTCCCAAGGGTCCCTCATCTGAGATCCCTGGGGAAGAAATGGCTGGGGAAAGTTTGAACCCAATTCCTACAATGATGAATATGAGAAGGTGTAGACTATACTGAAATTTTATCCCCTGTAGTTAAGTAAACCACTATCAGATGTATTCTTGCTCTTGTTGCTCAATTTAAATGGAAACTTGATCGATTAGATGTTAAAGTTGCTTTTCTCTATGCTGATTTAGATGAGAAAATTTATATAAGACAACTTGTTGATTTTATAAAGGGAGATTATGAAAATATTGTTTGTTTGTTAAAGAAATCACAGCATAGGTTAAGACAAGCTCCAAATTTGACACTTTTGTTTTGATACTTGGGTTTCAAAGAAACAACTGTGATACTTGTCTCTATTGTAAAGGTAAAAGAGGTAAAAACTCTTTGTATTTGGTGCATTATGTTAAAAAAGAAATTGAAATCTGATTTTGATGTGAAGGATTTTAGTTCTGTCAAAAAGATTCTCGGCATGCAGATTCTGAGAAATAAAGAAAAATGTCTGTTATTTTTAAATTGAAATGACTATGTGGTTAAAATCTTGAAAAAGTTACATTGCAGCTTTCAAACCATTTTAAAATTTAATCTAAATTCTATTTTAAAACTGATGAAAAATTTGCTAGAATGTCTAAAAATCCTAATGGAAGTGTGATTAGATCTATTATGTATTTAATGGTATGTATTAGACTAGATCTTGCTCATAGTATTAGCTACTTAATAGATTCACGAGTAACCCTAGGGAAAAAACATCGGAATGCTTAGAAATGACTTTTAAGATATCTGAAAGGTACTTTAGATTTTTGTGTTTTGTATTTAAAATGAATAAAGATGAGATAACTTTAAAGGGTTTTACTGATTTTGACTTTGTTGAAAATAGAGATAATAGAAAATCAACTTCATCCTATTTCTTTACATTATGTGGTATATAATTCGTTGAAAATCTCAACTTCAAAAGGTTGTGGCATTGTCCTCAATTGAAACAGAGTATATTGCTGCTTTTGATGCTTTTAAAGAATGTATTTGGTTGAGTGGTTTGTTGAATGAACTTGACTTTGTAGATGAAAATGCAATTCTGTTATCAAATAACTAAATATAACTTTATTAGAGATATTATTTCAAAAGAAATTTTGAAAATTGGTAATGTTGCTACCTAATTCAGTCCTTCAAATATGGGAACAAAAATAGTACCTTTAAACAAATTTTAAAACTATTTGAAGTTATTAACTTATTATATATTGATACTTTGTAATGCATTAACATGTACTCAGAACAAATGAAAAATGAAATTGCTAGTATTGCTCTTGGATACACTTTTAGGTCCCAAATTTTTGGTAGCAAGATATAGATTGTTGAGGCTCGAACTTGTGATCTATGATGTGCTCTCAAAATTTGTTGAAAGACACATTACTAAAATGCAATTCTTCTAGTTGGGGCGTTTTTACTGGATTGTGACGTGTTTTCATTGTGGCCCTTCATCTGGCATCCGAATGGCTCTAGATTTATGAGTTGTGTTGTTTCACTTGGCAATTTACTTCTTCAAGCTATTGAGTTCTATGAGAGAGAAAATATGTCTTCCTTCAGTGTTAGAGTTTTCGTTCTATGGTTTATTCTCATTTGAACTACTCATTTGAGATTGAGATCTATTTTCAGCCATTGATATTTGTAATATTCTGAGTGAATACTGTGAGAATGAGAAATTCTTGAAGTTGTATTTTAAGAGGACGCGTATGAAGTATATTGGGCGATTCTTCTTAGATCTCCAGTTTTTTTTGTTGAAGAGATAAGTGTTTTATACCTCTCTCTTATATTGGAAGAACTCTTGTAACATTTGTTGTCATTTTTGGGCTATCTAATGCAACCGAGCATATATCCAATTTATTGGATGCTCAACAGGGGATTAGGCATTAAAAGTCGTTACCGAACCTCTGGGTTTTTGGTCAAAAAATTCATTATGTTCAATCTTTAATCTGCAAGTTTACTTTCAGTCAAATTATGATTATTTTGTATTTTGTGTTTAAAATCGTGTTATCTGGGCCTTACAAATGGAAGGTGTATGAAATTGAATAAGCAAAGTTGCGGGTTATTGCCCCAGTTTTAAAGAACTGCTTCCATTGGACCTGCCATAGCATGAAATGTGGATTAATTAGTGACTAATAAATGTTAATGCTTCATATGTAAAGGCTTTTTCCACTTTATTTGACAACCATTGTTGTTGACATCAGGGCGGAGCTACATAGAGGCCAGTGCGGACTTGACACGAGAAACTCCAATGTTCCTACACTGGACTAAGAAGAGAAGAAGAAGAAAAGGGAAGAAAGAAGAAGAGAAAGTGTGCCTGGAGAAAACTTGCATTTGACCAAGAAGAGAAGAAGAAAAAGAAGGAGAGAAGAAAGAGAAAAAGGAAGAAAGAAGAAGAGAAAGTGTGCCTGGAGGAAACTTGCATCCGACCAAGAAGAGAAGAAGAAAAAGAAAATGGAAGAAAGAAGAAGAAAAAGTGTGACTAAAAGAAACTCGCACTGGAACAAGAAGAGAAGAAGAAAATGGAAGAAAGAAGAAGAGAAAAGAGTGCCTGCAAAAGAAGTGTGAAATTATTAGTGAGTGCAAGTGTGACTTATTTAAATGCTAATTTTAAGTTTGACTTTCCTAAAATTAAGTATTAAATTGATAAGTGATATTTTTTCATGATAATAATTCATCAGTCCTTTAAAAAAAAAAAAAAAGATTAATCAACTATTAATTGTATTAATAATCTTAAATCAATGTTATTTTACTGGGTGGGCAGTGAAGTGTGACAAGAGAGACTTGAGTGTAGGGATGCCAAAAAAACACTTTAAATTTGATACCCTCAGAGTCCCATCTCAGATGGGACGAAAATTACTTGCCTAATCGGGTAAACGGGACGAGGACCGTTGCCTTGAAACAGGTATTGAGTACAGGAAATATGAACTACTTTTCTCTAGGACTCTGAGTTGATCACGTGAAACTCTTTTAGTTCATAGATTAATTTTGACCAACAAAATCACCGTAGCCGATACCTAAAATTGTGTCCGCATTGGACAAAATTCCTGACCCTGTCCGTGGCTGACATAGTGACAAATCCCATTGTTTCCTAGGGAAAAAAGAATACAATATTTCCAATACATTGGGATCTATCTATGCAGATAAATCACTGGATTGCACTTTGTATTAAGGCCAAAATCAATGCTTTCACTCTTTTTCCGTCGGGAAGGGGGAATGCAGTGCTGAATATTTGATGCTGACATCCACCAGAGCAAATGATAAAAGGATGACGGAAACAGATTTTATTCTGTAACGTAATCCAAAATATTTGGTTGTATCGCTCAGTACAATTGAATGTGAGTAGGCCATTTCTTTAGATTTTGCTCTTCGAGAATGTTTTCGGGCAAGTGGATTTCTCTCGTATCTGTTTCCCGCAGGATAACAATAAGAAAAGCATTGCAGATAATCAGGAATCTTAATAGTGTGAATCATGGAAGACTTAAGGATACTAATATCAGTCTCTGTATCATTTCAGTCGAGTCAATCTTATCCCAATGGGGCCATTTGAACGTTAGTCTTTAGCCACAGTCAATGCTTGACAGAAAAAATAATGAGGCAAAATTCACCTTTTTAATGATTTACACAAGATTAAACAACCATTTTACTAAAATGTTGCTGCAGATACTAGAAATCATTCTTACAAATCAACGGGCGGTAAGGACAAATTTTAGAGGGTTTTCTTCTAGCTTATATCATGGTGATTTACTCACTGAATCTCAAAGCGCTTCATAGTGCACCTGCTTCACTCCATCCATCATTCTCAAAAATCTGTTACCTGATTCACAAATGTGGATAAAAGAAATTTCACGTGACAAGTTACGGCCTTAAAAAAACTACAACTAGCCAAACCAATGTCACAATTTACTCACAAACTTTAAAATAATTCCCAATGATAACTCATCTTTGAAATGTTGCACTACATCATCCACATAGATTTTGTTCCCTCCATTGTTAGCGTAGTGCACGAAAATCTTACTTGACAAGTTACGAACGTTAAAAAATTTACAACTCGGCCAAACCATTAACCTACCAAAATCACCATATGTGAAATGCGATTTCCACAACCCATAAACTTCTTTAAGCCCCAATAATGAATCCCCAATTTAAATCCTAGAAAACCCTAACCCTCAATTTGCTCATCTCACTCAAGTACAGCTAAATTGTGTGTTGAGACAAAACCGATTGTTGTGAAGGACGCTAGAGCTACTAATTATAAAGCCTTATCCCTTAACTGTACAAGCTGGTCGACGTTTCTCTAATTCTAATCTTCCATTCTTGAAGGCATGTGCTGAACTATTTGAAGAATGTATGTCATTGAACTTTGGCTAAATTGATGAACAAAGAACAACAAATACGGACGGAACCCATAAGGTATTTCGCCGTGCACCAATTGTCAGAGTTCAATAACATTTCATTCCTCAAATAGTTGGATACACACTTGGGAAAGTGGAAGATTGGAAGTAGAGAGACGTTGAGCATATGGTACAATTAGGGGATACGACTTTATAAGTAATAGCTATTCCCATCCATCTCAACAATTGGGTTTGTCTTATTATACAATTTAGCTGTACGTGGATGAGATGATTGAATTAGGAGCTAGAACCTTTTAGGATTGAAATTCGGATGCTTTATTGAGACTTAAAGAAGTTTATGGGACCATGAAAGTCACGTTTCACATATGGTTATTTTGGTGAGTTGATAGATTGGTTGAGTAGTAATTTTGTTGACGATCGTAACTTGCCATGTGAGATTTTCATGCAATAAGTTAGCATCGAAGTAATTGAAATTGGACAAATAATGAATGGAGTCCAGCCTCTCAAACATGAGTGACCATTAGGAAGCATTTTGAAATTTGATGAGTAAAATATAACCAAGTTGGATGAGTAATTAAATATTGGTTTGGTTGAGGTACTAAGTGGATCTTACTTTTCTGCGTTCATATTGAAAAGTGGAAAGTCCACTTCTTACTTTTCTGTGTTCATATTGAAAACTGGAAAGTCCACTTCTTGGATTTGTTCACTTAAAAAATTCATCTGATTTGTTGGCTAGAGAAAAATTAGGGCATGAATGGGCCCATTTTAGGGTTCCTATTTAATCAAGAATGGTAAGGTTTCTAATTTGTTTAAGCAGACATTAGGTGATTAGTAAAGGCACTTAACATTCAACTATCAAATGCAGTATAACAATTAGTCTTTAATTTTCCTCTTTAACTTTTTCAACCATGTCTTCATCACATGCCTTATAGTCTAGTATATTTCACAACAGTTATTTTTTTTTTTAGCTCTTTATGTTTTTCAATATAAGATATAAAACCGAAGCATCCAAACAGCAGTATCTAAAATCTTTATTTCAGTTATCCATGGGGTAAGACTATTTCACAACTAGTTATTTCATATTAATTACAAGTGCTTAACTAACTTGCAAGAAGAAGAATGTAGTAATAGAAAGTCCTCACACGATGAATACCAAAAAATGCATTTCAGAACAATTTTCACTACTGAATACACAAAAAAACAAGAATTGCCATAAAAGGAAAGAACTACCCGAATCAGAAGGCTAATCTGTTTGATTTCTCGTTTTACTACTGCTCCTCAAAAGCCACATAACCAAACCAAATTATGCCAATAGCAAAAATTTACTTACCACAATAATTGATCCTACATCAAAACATCTAGATCAAGCATTAGTTAAAAAAACTATGCATTAACCTTGACTGGTTATCATTCATAATTGTTGTCATCTGAGAGTGAACAACTAGGAATTGCAAAGAGGGTCATTGTTGCCAAAATCCTCTTCCATTGAAAATTTGTTCTTGAACTTGAAAAGTCAAACTTCTCAAGTGATAATAATTGCAGTCAATTCACTCATTCATAGCTAGCTTGCATATTGGGAAGTGTCAGCCAAGTTAACAGGAAGTGAAACAACAGGCTGATGTTTTTCCAACGGAAAAGACCCTGACTTGGTAATCCTATCATACTTATCACTTGCATTTGCTTCACTTGGGCTCATTATTTGCAAAAGTGGTAAAAGAGATGGAAATATTTCAAGTCGTGTGACATGCCGGTTTCCCTATAAGACATTTCAAACTTCTGTCAACTGATAGAAACAACTAAAAGAAACACAAGATCAGAGATCTTATTTGTTTCTTTTGTTCATAAGTTCAGTGTTTACCTCAGCCTCGACTATGAAATGTGCCCATATCTTAGTTTCACGAATTTCCATCGATCCCTTCAAGATGATCAAGCCAAAACCTCGAATTATTTTAGCAATCTCCAAAATGCAACCCTGTTCTTCAAAGAGGATCTGCAGCAAATAAAAAATGTAGAGTTGAAGTGGTTAAAATTAACACTATAAAGATGTGTTGTTGTGTGGATGCAAATATTACTGCATTGTTTCACTTACCTCTATAAGCATTTGGCCTGGGGTGCTAAGGTCCTCAACTACCAGAGGACAAACCATAGTCTGATCACCAACTTCACATGCCCACGTAACTCCACCACTACTACTGCTGGAGTTATCATTCTGAGTAAATGTATGTTACCCAAGTAAGTGAACGTTCGAAATAATTCCACATTATATCCATTTTCCAAGTAATCAAGGTAATGTGGTAAAAATAACATAGAATTTTACCTTTAACTTATCAGTAAGTTTAATAGTTTGTCTGGTGAGACTTTGCATGAAATTCAGGAGCCCAATAGTTTGTTCCAACAAACGATCAATGCTCATCTGTAGAATCAGCCCATTGCAAGTCAAAAACTAATATACGCAGCATGATTTCAGAAAAAAATATTTATGTCTGGAGTCATTTTTAAATGATCAATTCTTTCATATTCAAAAACCTTTTCTCAAATGGAAAAGAACATTCCATTTCAATTTTGTCTCTTTTTCTAAGGAGAAATAAAAATTTACTTACCTTGTCACCATTGGGAATGAGTTCCCTCAATTCTGCAAAACGATCTTGGATCTGTTGACGATCTTTTGGCCTGGGACGAGTTCCTGGTTTGGCCTTCTTCTTCACAGCATGTATTTTTTCATTCCTCATTGCTGAACAAGAGTTTCCAGTATTCATGCAAGAGCTATCACCAATCAACGAACCAGCTTCTTTTGTGGAGGTTCCATTATTAGGTTCAAGGATAATTATTTTGCAGGGATTATTTACAGGTTTAAGAGGTTCCATTTTCCCATCAAAGCTAGGAAAACCTTGAAATTTCACTTGGTGCTGTTTCTGCAAGTAATTCTCAATTTTTCTTCTTTTAGCACTGGATGATACTTGATCTTTAAATTCCGATACGGAAACTGATGAAGAGCAACTAGTGACGCCGTCAAAAAGATGATGGTTAAGTCCTAATTTAGAGAACAAGTTGTTATTTGTCTCAACTTTCGATCCAGTATATTTATCTGAGATGCATTTCGAGTTATCACTAATCACAACTGGCTTCGGGTCTTCATTAGAATCTTCTGGTCTTTTACACACAAGATCCTCTTTAAAACTGTAAAACAGCTCGTCAATGCCAGACATTTCATTACATTTCGTTTTTCCTTTACAATAAAATGCATTACTGATTGAACTTTGTAATGAATTGGACAGACAATTTCCTGAAATGTTTGTAGAGTTGTGTCCATACAAATTGGCTACTGGGACCAATCCTGGGGCATGTGATAGGCTATTACAGAGTATCATAGCTGATGAAGTAATGATTTGGTCTGGCAGAGGAGAAAACCACTGAGAAAGGTGATCCACAGGGGACGTTTTAGAGACGGCCATTGCAGAATCATTACCCTCAAATGTGGATAAATTAGATGATCTCTGACCTTTACCATCAATTGAATAGAGTAACATTGTAGAATTTTGATTATTCGACAAATCTTCAGAGAATGGTTGAGAGTGCAATGAAACAGAACTGCTTGTTTTTGTGAAAAACGTGTTGTTCCTCAGTTCACATGGCAAATCATGCCAAGATGAAGTTAACACAGAATCCCTTCTTAAACTGCTAGGTGCTTCAGTGGAGAAATCAAACCAAGTAGCAGACTCTAGAAGCAACTGCTGCAATTGAATCTCATCCTGGGAAAGAGAATATGTAGAATCAATGGTATTCACGAACTGGTGGTCTGAAGCAAAAGGATAGGAATGCGGGAGAATTACTGACGGATGACTTGCATCTTCCAAATTTGCATATTCTGAACCACATTGAATATCGTGAATAGAAGAACTCCCATTTGATGCCAACGAAGTGAACGGCCTACTTGTATCAAAAATCTTGCTATCTGAAGATGAAGTTTCATTTTCCGATATAATGGATCTTTGACCTTTATCCATTCCTCTAAAAGATTCTTTTACTTGATCGACAAATTCCTTTGTTTCTGGAATCTGCAGTAAAGAATCTATGCTGTCAATAAATAGACACTCTGCACAACAGCATCTTACTTTCTCAAGTTGGGACAGGATAGCATATTTGATGCTTGAACTAACCTTCCGATTGGACCCAAATTGCACCACACCAAATGGTTCTACTGATATTACTGCAATCGTCTGCAAATTTAATTTGATTACATTCGACATCGATTGGTTCCTTGATTAACAAACTTAAACCATGTCTTTCGATGCATAAGCTAAATACTTTTCCAAATTAGATAAACTGACTGGAAAATAGGAAATCAAGTTAGGACCTTTATCTCAGTAGCAAACTGGCAATAGAACTCAGAATTATTCTGTAAAATGAAATTCATAATTACCAAATAAGCTACACGACTTTTAAACTTAAATCTAGAATGAAATAGCGTTATGAGGTAAATTACCTGGCAAACCTGACTACTCCCAACTGATTCCAAAGAATTTTTCCATTGATGACAGGAATCCGGGAACATCCATTGATGGTTTTTAGTTAATGCATATTGTCCAATTACCCTGCAACAGTATTAGACAATTCTATCAATCTTAGCACTGTCAATATAACACTTGAACTCTGAACTATTTTCCCAAAAACGAAAAAATAAAAGCAGCAAGATTCTGTTTGATAAAAATACTTCAATTCTATAGTTCTGAGCCATTTCTAGCTTACCCTCCCCCGACCACGTGAACTTGCAGAAGCATATCATCAATTGCAGCTCCCATTTGTTCTTCATAGTAGGCATCTTGTAATGTCAAGAATCTGGCATGGGGAAGAAGTTCAGGCTATGTGCAAAAATGAGAATCCTACAGTGTTAGGCTTAAGCATTTGTGCAACCAAATTACCAAATTTAAGGAGATATTAAAAATTTATGCATTATATCTAATGTTAAAGATGATGAAGGATAATAATAACACAAGGGAAAACAGAATCGAATCAGGGAAAGAAGCTATTTTAACTAGAGTCATTTTACAACTTAATCACCAAGATTTTAATGAGAAAATAGAGCAAGGGATAAAATAATCTATCCTTATTCTTTAAGTCTTATCTGTTAACAACAAAAATACCATAAAAACTTAAAACGAAAATACAAAATAAGCATAAACTTACAAGGAATTTCTGTGATCAAAACCCCAGAAAATTCCATAAGACCATCCATTACTGCAACAGAGACTCTTGAGGATGTCTTTTATCATAGAATCACCCTTTTGTGTACACATTTTATATAACATAAAAATCCAAGAATGCAGCCCTCAAACCCCAGAATCACTGCCAGTGCCAATCAACTGTCTACCGCGAAACATTTGTCTTGTAAAAATACAATTACAATTACAATTTTTATTGCAGAAAATGAAGGAAAAAAAGGCCAGAAAGAAGCACCCGGTGGAAGCAAAAGTATCAAGAAATGGAAAAGAAGCAAAGATCATTTTCGTAAGGAAAAACAATTAATGGTGCTCAAAGAAAGTGTTCCAACTTGCAAACAAAAATAGTAGTGCAGTACCAAGTTTTTCATAACAAAAGACGATAATAAAAACAGAAAGACGGAAAATTATAAAGTTGTCAGCTGAGAGAACACGATAAAGATAGAGGTTCAACTGCAACCTGGAGGGTCCTAACGTCCTGCCTATGAAGGGAGCTAAATGGTGAAATATGTTCCAACATGCTAAGGAACGAGACTTGCCATGCTCGTAAAGAATATAATTCCGTATCTCAAGAATCGAACTTTCACACTGCGGTGCCAGTAAAATTAAGACTACTTTACTCTTGTTTTTTGTACTACTAAATTATGCCGTGGGGGCAAAGATAGCACCTAAGGTGGATTTAATAAATGGATAGAGAGAGATACAAACACAAATTTACTGATATTGATAGGGGAGGACAATGGGTCCGTTTAGTCTATGCAAGAAAGACCGAAGTCAGATGAAGTCTCAGATTTTCCCATTTATGTATACTTATAAATTGTCTTTATGCACATTGAAAGATGTGTTTCTCAATAACACCTTGAAAGGTGCTATTTATGTAATT
Source organism: Olea europaea var. sylvestris (assembly GCF_002742605.1). NCBI lineage: Eukaryota > Viridiplantae > Streptophyta > Magnoliopsida > Lamiales > Oleaceae > Olea > Olea europaea. Next base: position 237,897 of record NW_019231585.1, read on the forward strand.
CGATTTTGCCGTCTAGTTGGACTATTGGGCCCACGTGGCAACCTCCTAATGGTGGCTTCTCTTTGACAAGAATTATGCATGTTGAGAGATTTTGTGGACAGTTTAATCAGATCAACAGCTGAGGTTTATTCACAAGCCCTTGTTTGGCCCCCATTTTGGGAAATGAAAATAGGTGGAATAATATTTTTTTGAAAAATAAATGATTAAAAAAGAAAGAAATTTTTTTGATTTACGTATAATATTATTTTATGAAAGATTGTGTGATTGAAAATTGAAGAAAGAAAAATGAAATGTAATAGAATTAAAATTAATAGGGGCCTATGCCTCTTGACTTGGCCGACGGTTTATTCAGTGTGAGAGATTATGATTTTGAATTCTGCGTTCTTCTTTTTCTTCTTTCGTCCTTTGTTCGTATCTTATGATTAAAATTGGTTTTGATGTACTCTTACTATCTTTGAAAGCTTATTTATGCACATAGTGGAATGGATTAGTCTCTGAGTCTCCTAAATTAAGCATTTTGTTGAACTTGGTGAATAATCGTTTGTGTTCTTGTGTTCTCGTGCATTTATATCTTGATATTATCAACTTTTTTTTTTTTTTTTGAAATCCTAACACCTATAATATCTTTGTTGAAGATTATCAGCTTTGGGGTCCCATTTGCAATTCCTGTGTTTTTCACATACTATTTTGACATCCCATTTATTATATGTAGTCCCCTTTCTTTTTATCCAAAGAAAATTATGGTAAAAGCTGTTTATAAGGATGTTCTACTCTTGATGGTAGGTGAACATTTAATAATAATAATAATAATAATAATAATAATAATAATAATAATAATAATGTTTTGTGATGTTTTGTTGTGCTTCTAACTCTAGCTCAACTAAGGACCAGTTTCCACCTAGTTCTTTCCGATGGAAAGACTTAATAAGGATTGATATTCTCGAATTTATTCTATGAGATTGGTTGCATGTACAGAATTTCACCAGAAACACTTGGCAGTAATCTATCGAATAATGGCAAGAAAAAAAAAAGGATAGATGAACCAGATGCCACAGCAGCATTTGGTGGAATTTTGTGAACAATTCCTCTGTACAAGAGGAATTTTTGTTATTCTATTTGGTTTTTAGTTTTTTTGCAAGGAAAGTGAGGGACATGGTTCTTAATGTTCAATTGATGACAGGCTTACATTTAGCTACTTTCTTCAGTTGTCTATGCACAATGTACAGGAATTGCGCCAAAACGAACATGGAAAAATAAAATCACATCTAAATTTTAGATCTTAACCTAAAAAATTGACCTTTTTAGACCATCTCGAACTCTGCAACACAATTTGAGGTAAGTTTTAAACTAGTTTACATTAAATCTTGTACCAAACTAAAAAACATCTCCAACACATCACACTCAAACTTACACCAAATGAATAGTGTTTAATCATTTTCTTCATTTTTTTGATTCTTAACAATTTATTTATTTTAAAAAATTATTTATTTATTTTAAAACTGCATAAATTACTAAATAAATAATTACGTTAAATTAACGAAAATATTGAATTATTATTGATTACTAAATCATTCACTTGTTTTATGTATTACGTTAAATTGATGAAAATAAATGGTTATATTATTAATTTATTATAAATAGTCATGTTAAATTAACGAAAATAATACTAAATTAAAAAATCCTTAATTATTATTGATTATATTATTAAAAATAATAAATTCTAATAATAATATCATCATCATCATCATTATATTTTATTTCATTAAAAAATATATAACAAAAATGACACAAATACCCCTAATAAATATGTTTGGAAAATTAAAAAGAAGGGCAAAATTGACTTTGCATTATTTGATGTAAAATGGTGCAACATTGGAGGTATTTTGCCCCATAAAAGTCGACTACTTTTGGCCAACCCCTCGGTAGGTCAATCTACCAGCCATAATGATTGGTAGATTGACCCCCTCGAGTCATTGATAGTCCTCCTGATCTTTTTGACCCATCCGTTTTTGTTTCATGTTCCCTCAAAAAATCATATCAATTCTTTTAAATCTCCAACTTATAATTTTGAAATTATAATTTTGAAATTGGATGGGACCCGACTAGTAGGGTGATAGTCCTTGATATCCCAAAGGGACTTAGTTCTTATCATTGTTCAATCAAATTGGATCAACTGCTTGATAGATACACGTGCGTTGACAATTATATATAAAGAGCCCCTAGGCCTAAAGAAGAGCTTTTCAAATCAGATCCTATCGAGATTGTCATGTACAAAGATTATTTTAATGGATATTTCAGGTTTCCTCTTCTTTCTTTCTTTATCTCAATCTTTAACAAATTACAACTTACACCTACCCGAGTCACATAAATCCCAATTCATGGAGGAAAAGTGTTATACTTCATGTACCTTTATCTTAGCGAAAAAATTACGCCTTCAATGGAGTTATTCAGATGTGTTCTCAAGTTGTACAATTTACCCCAATATAACGCATTTGTCTACTTCACTACTAGGTTTCATTTTCGTATCCCTAAGTATAGATATTCTAATAGTGGGTGAAAGTCTTGGTTCTTCTTCGTTCGACCTTCCGAAGGTCGATTTCCATTCAATACTTATTGAAAACTTCCCCATATTTGCCTTTTTAATAGTCATGTTAAGCCTACTACTCTTTTGATATCTTAAATTCAATAGCTAACTTGTACCATTTCTCGCATCCCTTATATCTCAAGTTTTAACAAAAAGGAAGATGTTAACATTGGGAATTGGTCGACCTATTGGTAGTCCTTATTTATAGATCTTATTTTCGTATTGTAAGTCTTTCATTGTTAGCCTTTGTGCCTAATTAGCTTGGTTGTATGTATGCATGTATGAACTTCGACTTGGAATGAGTTATGAGCTCGCTATCAGAGCCTGAGCCTAAGAGTGATGAGGGGTTGTCCCATACTTTTCCTAAAAAAAAGAAAGGTCTTTAGCAAGAGAAAAGCAAAAGGCATTGACGGGAGCTCTCCTCAGCCATTAGAGAAGCCCAATGGAGCTATCCCTTCTCATAAAGTAGGAAAGGGCAACTCGAGTCCTGACAATTTCAGGTTTTGAGAGAGATGGTTCTCCACTTCCAACTCTTAGGTTTTCTCCGACTCGAGGTGAGCATGAAGCTGATATGGTCGATGCTTTCACCATGTCTGATCATGCTAGAGCTTTGTTTAGAAGCAAATTAGATGATATAGATAGGGTCTTGATAGTTTACAATAGAATGATATTCTTCTTGCTCTATGCCTTCATTTTTGTTATATTTATTCCTCTGAATTTGCCTGACAATTGTATTTTATTTTTCCTACTTGTTTGACAAGTTTTGACTATGCAAGCTTCATTTGTTGGGGCGAGTCGCCTTTTAACAACTGAGTTAAAAGCTATCAAGGACTATAGAGTAGGTTTTCTTGGTCCGGGATGTGGACATGATGTTACATTTTGCAACTATTATGGTTGATTTCTTTTTTAGAAAGTGACTCTAGTATGACATGTGTTCAATTTTCTTCCAATTTTTCTTTTTATTTGGCTAAGCAAACCATCACATGAGCATATTATGACCTCTCTTCAAATGTGTATAAGTTAGATAATCTATTCTCGAACAACCTTTTTCTAGACAGCATAGTAGTCGACGAGGGCGACGGCCAACAAGCGCATGATCGATTGCACAGTGGTCGAACTTCAACCCCTATGTTGTCGGCTGGTGCGTGATCGATCGTTATTTGGTTACATGCGCGCATGCACTGACCTCTATGCGGTCGACATAATTTCTGTTTTAGATAGTGAACCTTGATTTTCCAATTTTGATTGATAATTCTTGGCCTTTGATCGATGTTTGGTCTGTTGCTTGCTAGCCAATCTTTTGAATACTTTTGTAGTATATAGTTTGAGGTCCAATGTTCACAGTTCTTTTTGGTTTTGAACGCTCACTATTATGTTGTTTTGAGTTAACCATTTTTTTTGGTTTTGTTGCTTATCGCTTTTCGTCAAGCAATTTGGGAGTGTAGCACACAACCTATAGCAATCTTGAATCTTAAACCATTTTTCAATTTGGAGGCTTACTGCCAGACCATAGAGCAATCTCAAGCTAACCAATTTTTTGGTTTTATTGCTCGCCGCTATCCATCAAGCATTTTGGGAGTGTAGAGCATGAAGTTTAATGATTTTGAACCTTAACCATTATTTTGGTTTGTAGGCTCATTGCCAGACCATAGAGCGATTTTGAGCTAATCAATTCTTCAGTATTGTTGCTCATCACTCTATTGTAGAGCGATTTCGAGCTAACCAATTCTTTTGTATTGTTGCTCACTGCTTAGCCCCTTAGATGATTTTGATGTGTTGAGCTCATGTCTAGTGCTTTTGAGCCTTAACCAATTTTTTGATTTAGAAAGCTTAGCTAAAACTGCTGTTTGATTTTAACCTTATAACCAATTTTTTATTTTGTTGCTCATCGCTTAGTTCCTCGGACGATTTTGATGTGTTGAGTACATGTCTTGTGATTTTGAGCCTTCACCAATTTTTCGGATTTGAAAGCTCACCATTGAAAGTATAGAGTGATTTTAAGTTTATAACCAATTTTCTCGTAATATACATATCGCATGGATTTAGGATCACTTTGGAGATATAATATAATAATTAGAAATAAGAATAAAAGTCCAATATTTAATTAATTTGAAAACTGCCTAATTTTCCAAATTAATCATCAAGACCAGATTAGGATTAGGAACAGGGTCCACCTATTTTTTCTCTTCTTTAAAATTAATATGATTTTACCATCGATGAACACATACCACATTTGAATAGCAACGACGAAATGATCCAACCTCACTCCATCCATTGAGGATATAGAGAATATGGTTTTTGTCCGAACTTGTCCGACTATTATTTATTCTATATTTTTCAATAATAATATTTGAAAAATAAAAATATATTAATAAATAAGTAAAAGGAGCTGTAAATGTGAATTTATTTTATCGTTATTTCACTATTTTAATCGTCATTTTTTATTTCTTCACTTACAGGTGAGATTCACCTTTCTCTCTAACTGTCAAAAATTTAATTCTCAAATCACTACCGAATAGGTCCCTAGTATGACAGTCAATTAAGTAATTTACATTAATTTATGAGACAAGAAGTAACAAAATAGTGAATTAAAGTTTAATAATCCAATAAAAATTTAGTTGGACCAACCAAGCCCTTGTTTGGTCTTTAATATTTTTAAAATACTTTTCTGTCTCTCTTATTTTTAATCACATACTTTTCAATAAAATAATATTATACGTAATTCAATTTTTTCTTATTTTTTAATTACACATTCTGCGTAAAATCATTATTATAAAAAATAATATATTTTTGACAAAAAATATAAATTACAAGTATGCGAGCCTCTCGCAGGTCCCACTCAAAAGAGCCAAATTAATTGGCTTGAGCCGTTGAATGATCAAATCCCTTTTTCAACCTTCTACCGCCCTAGTTGTATTCCCACAATTGTCATTTGCTTTTGCTTTGCATATGAATCAAATTCCTGCTACTCTTCTCAGCGTTAAACAGTTTCGATTCATAAATTTTGAGGAAAAGTAAGACAGTTGAATTATAAGGATCAAATTTGAAATGCCAAATTTGTATGTACGAGCGGTGCCGCCGACGGATCTGAATCGAAACACGGAGTGGTTCACTTACCCCGGCGTATGGATTACCTACATCCTAATACTGTTCTTCTCGTGGCTGATGGTGCTCTCTGTTTTCGGTTGTTCTTCCGGCATGGCCTGGACCATCGTCCACCTCTGCCATTTCATCGTAAGTTTTAAATTTATTCCATTAATTAACCGATGCCTTTTTTTCTAACGCAATGCAAATTCATTCGTTTATGTTCTGTGGAGATGTATGAATTATGATATTCTTTTATTATTATTTTTTTTTTTTTTGTTTTCTGAAAATAAAGTGAGAAAATTATTTATTGAATAATTGACGTTTCAACTTAAATATGTATATTGAAGGTGTAATTTACCACGTTTATTTTGGCTCTGGTCATTTATGATTGCTAGTGGAACTACATGAATAGCCAGTGGAATTCAGTAGTGTCGCCAAATTGCATGATGCAGAGGGGCTTCTATGGTGAACTCTACAGAATGGTGTACCTCGTGATTTTGTGGCATTTTTGGTTAAGGCAGAAAAAATTCTGTTGATTGAATATTTATGGATAGAATATTATAATGAAACTATAATAAGTACTAACAAGACACGTCGCTCATCAACGACACATTGATTAAATTCTTTAAACTTCTTCATTTATATGTATTAATTTAGTTTTATACTTACTATTAATTTTTCTTGTTAAAATCTTTTGAATATGAGTACCTATTTATTTTGTACTAATAATTATGAGTTAAAAATATATAATATTTCTAATAGAGATTGAAAAATGATATGAGGAATGTAGGTATTCAACATGTGTCGGACACGACATGCCACTCTAATTAAAGCGTTCGTGCAACAGAGTAGACAACTATGTTTTATGTTGAAAGATGAATGAATGGCAAGATTTAAAATCTTCGCTAGAAGCTAAATTAGCTCATATGCTAAATTCGTTTATGGATATAATATAATAATGAAAACTATAATAAGTGCTATGTCATGGTATATGTCACTTCTTTATAGGAAACTATGTTCCATTTTGAAAGATGAAGAAGCTAAATTAGTTCATAAGCAATTTCTTGGAAATTTTCAATTTTAGAGCGCTTTTGCTGTTTTTTTTCTTTCCATGCTAGAACTTGCATACATTTTATGCAATTTATAGTGCATTTTCTGGTTTACATTCAGGTTACATATCAGTTCTTTCACTGGAAGAAGGGAACACCATTTGCGGAAGACCAGGGTGTCTACAATAGGTTGACTTGGTGGGAACAAATAGAAAATGGCAAGCAGCTCACTCGCAATAGGAAATTCTTGACTGTGGTCCCTGTTGTGCTGTAAGTTATTTATTTTTATTCTTTTCAACAACTAATTCTTAAATTGGAGTTTTGGTGTATATTTGTAACTCCAACAACTTTGTTCTCGTAAAGTACTGTTGAAATCTATAACGATATTGGGGTTTGAACCAGTTCTTCCGTGCCTTTATAGATATAGGTACTGACATTGAGTCTATGCATGGTCAATAAAAATTATTCTAGTGTGTGTTTTGTCATTGCCATTATGCTTAAGGGTCATATCATCAATGCATTTGCTCCATAGAGGTTGAGAAACAGTCAGTATTCAGAATTGATATTCTGTTCGCCAACGGATGAATGTATACAAAACAAAGGTGCAAATTTTTTTTATAATTATTAGATATTCCTTGCATTTGCCTGTATTCCCGTGTCACATAGCTGGTCGAGATTGTGAATGTGAACCTACACCATGGCTCATAATGCTTTGAGATTTGATTTGTATACCCATGTAGATTGAATGATATGTTTAATGTCTCAATATCACAAATAAACTGTTTTTACATCTAAGTTCTCCACCATTCAAATGGAAGTTATATTTTCCACCGTGATAGTGTAAGCTGTCTATTACATGTTCTAGTTAGCAGTCTCGTAATATGATAGTGTTTCATGTATATTGTTATTTATTGCATACATGTGCAGCCCTCATTTTTGAAAATGGGAAGTTATACAGAACTTAGCAAATTTTTTTATGTATACGCATTGACATCTGTATTTTTTATTTCTTATTTTTTGGGTGGGGGTGGGGGGGTTCAATTTGTTTGAACTCTTAATGTAGAACATCTCAGTAGTCATAACATCCGGTGCGCATAACTTGGGAACTAGTGGTATCTGCAATAGATAACCAATTTTTCATCATTGGATATGATAAGCTTCGTATAAAAATGCTAAATACTCTCAATTCTTTGAAACTGATTCTGAAATGTACTGAGCCAGCATCACAAAATAAATTCTGGTACTTGGCCTTAAAATGTAATTACAATGATAATGAACTCAGATGACATAACGCTATTACTAAATATTTTTCACCTTTTACGTGGAGCAAAGTTATTCATCTGAAATTTTGAAAAATGGTGCCTGAAAGGATTTGTAACTAATTTGTTGCTTTATTTCTATGTAATTAATAATTATTTTTGCAATTCTGCTATAATTAATGAACTGCTATTGAAAAAAAAATAAAAAAAAATGGACCATCGCTAATATAGAGTATCCTTTGTGCAAAATTTTTCAAAATGTGCAATATGATGTTAAATATATGATACTAATTGGAAGATATTTTTAAGATTGATGATGATCAATAAAATCTCTAATGTGGCATTATTTGGGTTTCTTCGAAGCATATGATTGAGGAAGAGAGTAGGTGATGCTTCTCGGCATTGAAACTGAATCAAGCTACTTGATTCTTGGGTCTAGTTCACTGGAGATACTTCGGTTGAAATAGGCTCGGGTATTTTGGAGTTTGTGAAATTTCTGAAGGTTGGTTTGATAAGCTAAAAATAAGAATATATATAGAAAATGGTGCAGCTAGTTGAGCTTGACACACTTTACGATTGTTAAATCTCTTGTAGGTTTATCTCCTTAAAAAATTAAACTGAGCTGCTCAATATCAAAGCTCATAGCAGAGTATGAACAGCCAACTGTTTGGCTCATGTGCACCTCTAGGCTCTGCCTAACGTTCTTTTTTGGTTACCCCTAAGACAAACTATTTCAGGGGATTTAAATTCTGAAATGAAATACACTATTTGGTATGACAGTTTGTTTTGAGGTTCCGAGGTAGTGACTGTCCAATTCCTTGTTAATGAATTTATTTTAGGCTGTATAGTGCCTCCACTTCTGCCCACTGATTAAAATTCTTGTGTGTTGCATTTCCACTTTGCTTTATGGCATTTTATTTTATTTTGATGTTCATATATTTTCATTTGTCTCACCGATCTGGAGTACTTTCTCAAGGGCTTCACTATATATTTGCTTTATACTAGTACACGTACCTAGATGCTTTATTCGTTTTTTCATTTTTTGGGTGGTGGACGGCCCTTTGGGGACTGGCTGCATTCAAAGAAACGTCATTTTTAATAGGAGTGCTCGACTTCTCAAGGTGGAAGTGTCACTTTTCTGACTAAATGGAGAGGAGATTCCTATGTTTGCTTTACTACCGAAGGCTTGACTAATCGCGTCAAAGAAGATTTTCTAATACCATAACCTTATTTCTTGCTTATCTTGGTTTCTTTTGGCAGGTATTTGATAGCCTCACATACAACAGACTATCAACATCCTATGCTCTTCTTCAACACGTTAGCAGTTTTCATTCTGGTTGTTGCCAAGTTCCCACAAATGCATAAAGTTCGTATATTTGGCATCAATGCCGATCAATGATCTGATATCCATTAGATATTCCAGTGCAGTTTTAGCGTCATCTACAATATTTACATCTTTATGGTATGCTGAATAGTTTTCGCATGAACCCTCCTTGTACAAGTTGAATTTGATAATTATGCATAAGCAACAAAAATTTTCTCATTTCTGATTGTATACGATAAATGCAGAAACTTATGTAGCTATTTTTCTACAAACATTAGAACTGGATGTTTATATCTATTTAGTTTATTGGCGTGAAATTATTCAACTAGCTGACTTAGAACATGTTTGGATGTTCTTAACCTTAAAGGTGGTTTCTTCCGATGTTGCCTATAAAGAGCAGGGGCGGAGCCAGGATAAAAATTCAGTGCGGGCACAAATTTTATTGACACCGAACGTTGAGTTTTTATAGGGCAATACTATTTTCAATTTAATTCACAATTTCACAATATCACAGGGCAATACTAATTCCAGAATTCCCACTTCACAGTGCAATTTCACAATTTCTATTTTCTCACTAGTTATTTCACAATTCACAGCACAATTCACAATTTCACATGATATACTCATCCAAATCTTAACAGTTTGATATGGAATTTGAAAAATGACACTATACCTCTAGAGTGGAAGCACATTCATAATCACCAGATTCACCACCATGTTCCCAAGTAGCAGTAGTTGCATCAAAACTTCCCGTCACTAACAATTTACCAAATGTAGATGCCTGCAGGCTGTAAGAACATGTACTTAGAGTAAGAGTCACATAGAAAATGAAGTAACCAACATTAATTGAAAAAAGAATCTAGAAATGTGGATTTATTTGAGTACAAAATTGCAATTCTCTTGACAAGCTTTACATTTTTTAAACAAGACAATATAATGTACTACATGTTTAAGGACGATGAAACACACCAGGGCTAATTGTGAAAGTTTAACCCAATGATACTCACCAAGACAAAATTGCAATTCTCCCAAATTCAAAAGCTTTCCTAATTTTCACTACCCCATAGACACAAAATTTCAACGCCAACTCCTCGTTCTCTTTGCTCTAATTCTCACAGCTTCTTCAATCTTAGGACTCTCTTCCTTGAGGTTGAATGCCGAAAATCTCATTCGCAAAACCCACCAAACAACCCTTTCACCCTCTCCATTTTGAAAGTCTACCAGATTCTGCCCGTAGCAAAATCTACCAAACAACCCCAAACTAGCTCTGAAAGCTTTCTTAAAGTTGCAGATTGAGAATACGTTAGAGCAAATCTACCAGTTCGCTGACTAGGTCATCAGTGGCAAGGTCAACAAACAAGGAAGAAAAGGCAGGGGAGGGGGAGGAGGAGGAGGAGGCGGAGGCGGAGACAGCATCGGGAGTAGGTGGCGAACGAGGAGGCAGAGTGGATCTGTGGATGGATGAAATCGAATGGATTGGATGTTAAACTTCAAATGGTTAATGTATCGGGTAAATTAATGGGCTTCACTTCTTGCTGGACTAGGACATTTGGAGAGTTAAAATAAAATAATAATAATAATAATAATAATAATAATAAATCTGGGCCTACGTGATTGGTGGCCCAAAGGTTCAGTGCGGGCATTTACTTGCACTGGACCTCATTGGGCTCCGCCCCTAATAAAGAGCAATGATATTTAGTCTTACTAGGGTTGCAACTTAAGTCTAGGTTGCGCTAATGTAGTATTAATTGATATATAGAATTAAATAATTCATTTAATTCCATATTTTATTTAACCTATTATTTAGTGCTATTTAGACTGGGATTGTTACCACAGTGGGGTTACATAGCATTACTCCTTATAAAAACAGCGTTGAGTTGCTTTTAAGTTTGTCCTTTGAAAACCATGATTGACAATTAAGTAACTTAAACTCCCGTTTTGCCCCATTAATTTTTGTTATAATAGAAGGAATAGTTTTTTTTTTTTTTTTTTTTTTTTTTTGAAAAATGGTTGTAAAAGAATGAAAGGTCTTCGATTTACGTGTAATATTATTTTATTGAAAATTGTGCGGTTGAAAATAAGAGAGTAAAAATTTTAATTTAATTTGATGAGATTTAATGAGGAGCCAAATGAGTGCTAAAAGTAAGTTTGACTACAAAACATGCTCAAGCAGATGGAGAAGATACAATCAATATTTTTTTCTTTCTTTTTTTTTTTTTTTGTTGGTAAGAACTATAGAAATCCACTCATGGTATGAGAAGTACGTGAGCAGGCGGTGGGTTAGACGTATTTTGCAACTGAATCTGGCACTAGTACTGAAGTGTGAAATCTGACCTTAGAATGGGTGAGAACAGATTATGATGGCAGGGAGTGTGGTGAGTGACAAATCTGGTAATGGTTGGTTGGTGCACATTGAGTGCAGTTGCATTGTCGTTTAATGTCTACTTTCTATAACAGTTACCAGTTTAGCTTAGAAACGACAAAACAACATGCTTTCAAATCGCCAAAGACTATATAGACTTGATGATTAAGATAATGGAAAAAATTTATCCTGTAAATAGATTTGAAATGAAGATTTGTCACCCGCTCAACTGTTTAGGAGCCAAAATTATATGGACAATAAATAATGTTAGAAAATAGTGAAAAATTAGGCTCAGTCTTTTCAACCTTTCAGCTAGGTGGTTTTGGTCCTTTAGTTTTAAAAAGGGGTTCTAAGCCCCTTGCCTATTTAAATTTGTGAATTTTTGATCCTTGCATAATAGAATCTGTCAATGTGGACGTAAAAATTATGAACAACTTTCATGTAACTTAAAACTTGATGTGAAGAGGATTGACGGTATTTTCCTTTGGCTTTGAGTCACGTGAAATTTACATGTGATTTAAATTTCCATATTGACAGCATTTGTTATGCGGAGACCTGACTCAAATCCCAAAATGAAAGGAGTAGCTCACATTTCCTATATGTTTTGATCTTTGTTCCTTATTTGTGAAAGGTCTAATCGATGGGGGAAAAAAAGGAAAAGAAAAATTCATGTTCAAGTCTTATTACCAAGTGTGAGCAGCAACATTTATATGAAATTGAATGTTCCACTTCATTTGCCATAGCTACTTTCATCTTTGTATACGTTCAGATAAAGGCCTATGATATAGGTTGAATGACAGGAAGTGAGACTGGAGGTATTTAAATAGGTTAGAGTTCAAGAACACTACTTTTGAAGGTTGTGAATCCAAAACTACACTAATTAGAAAGTTAGGATACTTAATCCTAATTTTTGCTAAAATGGAAATGGTACACAAGGACAGTATTGGCTTGCTTGGCACATTATCTAAATAATTGGATATGTATCGATTCCGATAATTTAAACTTTTAGATGATGAGGTTTAAAATTTGTGAGAAAATTCCTAAGACATGTGAAGTATGGAACTCATTAATCTTTTTCGCACTTTAATTGACAAGTACGTGTATTATTTATTTATGTATGGGTCTCAATTAATAGTGAGTCTCGATTATTTATTGCACATGTTAATTAAATAGTGACAGAAAATACTAATTACTTCCTATTCTAAGAATACTAAAAAAATTTCTTTAATGTGATATATCTTGGAAAAAGATTTAACCTTTGTCTCTTTTTAATTCGGAAATGCTTAAGTCGACACCACTTGAAGTGACTCCCTCTCTAAACCTAAAACCTCGTACAAGCCAGCTCTACCCACCATTGCTTCTTTATTTTATTAAGGATTTTATATTTTAAAATATATAACTTCCACCACTCATATTTGGTGTTCCATTTTCAGCTTTCTAGCTTCCATTTTCCAAATAAATCAAGAGATCGAAAAATATATTTATTCAAAATCATGACATTTCAGATCCCAAACTAATCAAGCCACGATATGTCGAACATCAAATATGTCCGTCCATCCACTCTATTCCTCTAAGATCCAGTAAATATTTGGAGTGTCGTGAATTGAATAATTAAATATTCAAATAATCGTAAAGGGAACGAAATGTCATACTAGTGGATAAATTACCTTCCCACTGCAAAATTCTAAATTTGTCCACTAAAATAGAACTTTTATATAATGTTGGTGCTATATGTATGGCCCTGTAATTAAGCACAAGGGACTCAGTGGTTTACAGCAAAGAACAGGAAATCATGTACATGAACAAATATTGGGGTTTAGATCTAAATGGATTTTTGAATATTAAGTGGGGTGTGGGTGGGTTGGGATGGAAATAATCATAGAGTGCACTAGCCTAGGGGAATGTTTGTGGGACCCAAGAATGACTAAAACCAGTGGAGTTTGTCAGGTCTTTCTCAATATAAAGAGAGAAAAATATGAATGGGCATGGCATGGGAGACCTAATCATCACCTTATAGAAAATAACCCAAGAAAAAGACTACTAGTACATTTTGTAAATATGGCAATGTGATTCAATTGATTTAGTCTTCACAGTGAGATTAGGTAAATCTTTTCCATTATTCATTGAATTGGTCTTCAAACTGTTAATTTGAATACACAAGCCGGATTAGGTAAGAGCTGTCCCAAATACACCTTTTGGTAAGGTAAGCTAGATAGTATACTAAACGACGGTTATTAAACGTGCCTTGTGTATGTAGAACTAAAACCAGTGTAGTTCTGAAACGAACCGGGAAATGTATACCCTAGTTCCTTCATCTCCTTCCGATGTACTTGCCTCCTAAAGACATCGTCTTGTATTGAAAACTAATACAAGAAATAGGCTATATTTTTCAATCTCCGGATACTGATTATACAAATTATTATGGCTGTGTTTGGCTACCAAAAATCTGGGCTAGCTTAAATTCTTCAACATCTTGTCTTCTATCAGTAAACAGTATCCCAAATAGTACCTTAAACTGAAGCCTATACCTAAACAAACTTCAAACTCCCATCTGGATCAGACGTTAAAGATAAGTAAAAAGGAGAGGAAAGAAACCATTGTACTGTATGAGTTAGCAGTTTTTTGCAATATCCAAACAAAGTAGCCCAAAATCAAAGCACTAAAAAAAAAACCCAAAAAAAAAAAAAAAAAAAAAAAAGAAAGAAAGAAAAAAAAAAAAAACACTTTCAACGGAAAAACTAATTGAGTCAATATAATTATAGCATCTACATCATCAAATCAACCAAAAGAAACATGAAAAAAATGAAATGGAAAGAAAAAATCAAGAACTGAAACAAGGGTTTTCACTTTTCATTCATGGATTCAAAGAGAAAGGGGTCTAACAACATAACTACACATTACAATCTTCATCCTCTCCTACCCAATTATTCTAAAAACTCATTCTAAGCTAAACTAAGCTGCAGCCTTCTTGGGGGATTTGGTAGCCTTTGAGGGTGATTTTGGGGATTTGGTGCTGAAAGGTGAGATGAAGGTGAAGAAGAAGGATTGTTAAATTCCTTGTTCCCATTAATATCAAAGTTGGGAACTTGAATCAGTTCATTAATAGACTTGAAATCATTCTGGGTTGAAAATCCCAAGTTGAGTTCTTGGTCATCATGAATTTTAGGGTTTTGCAAAACTAGATCAGGAACTTTTTTCGACGAAACTGAAGGAGAAGAAGAAGAAGAACTAGCAGTATTTAAAGATCTTCTGTTCTTTCTTGAACCCCCTCCAACAGGAATATTTCTTAAAGATCCCCCTTCAGTCCAATATCTTCTGCATGTTTTGCAAAAATACCTTGGCTGCGAGAGACTGTAATTATTGTAATAGCAAAACTTTGTGTTTGTTGAATTGCACCTTGGACAATTCACAGCTTGCTCTTTCTGAGACCTGATCTTCCTTTCTAAAGGGGGTTTTGGACATGTATTTGTGACTATTTCTTCCATTGGTTTCATCACTATATCCTAAAAAACCCAAAATGAATACATAAAGCATGAAAATTTTGCATAAAGAAGCCATATCAAGAACAAACAAATTAAGAAAACCAACTCCCATAATTTCAGAGCAAAGCATATACATACAGGAGAGAAACAAACAAACAAACTCAGGTGCTTTACACTTTTTTGAAGATCAGGACAGAAGGAAAATAAGAAAAGTGAAGAAGAAATAAGTAGATTAATAGAATTTAATCTTTTTTCAGTCTACAACAAAAGCAAAAGAGGAAGTATATAAATTGAAAACAAGCTTTAGAATTTTTATTTTTTTATTTTTTTTAATAAAAGGAAAATCAACTTTTAGAAAAGCATATATATGATATAAAGAAGAAAGCTGAAAAACAGGAAAACAAGGGATCACCAAAGAGGAGCTTTGGATCTAAATACCTGAGGCCATTTAGCAGTATCCATGGATGAAGAAGGATCAAGATGAAGAAGGGAAATAGTATTTTCAGAAGAGAGAAACTTCTGCTTTCTTTCAAGTGGTTCTGAAAAGCAGTGAAAGAAATGTTTGCGAATGTGTATGTGGAATGTTCTATGTGCTTTATGAGTGTGTAAGAGAGGGGCGTGGTTGGGGGTGATTTTTCTATGTTAAATTAAAAATTTATTTTTGTTGATTCCTTCCAAAATTAAATGTTAAAGACAATATATAAAATGATTTATATTTAATTCTATACAAAATTTGGATATTTAGATTATAATTTTTTTAGTGGAGGAATGTATTAATCCTTAAATCATTTACTAATAATTTTTAATTGATCGGGACATAGAGAATTGATAGTTTAACGAAGTATTAGAATAAGGTGTAATAAAAAAATATAATTCTTCACTCATTAATACTTTGATGGAGAAAAATCCAATTTTGCCTACATGTAAAGTCAACATGTTTGGCCCCCATTTTCGGAAAATGAGAATGAGTGTAATAGTTTTTTTTTTTTTTTTGAAAATGAGTGGTTAAAAAAGATGAAAAAGATTTCGATTTACGAATAATATTATTTTATAGAAGATTGTGTGATTGAAAATAGGAAAGAGAAAAATGAAATGTACTGTAATGGAATTTAATGGGGGCCAAACGAGGACTGAATGATATTAAGAAATAATTGTTTTAAAAACTATACCTTCAATTAGGATCTTAAATTACTATAACATTTCAGCATTCGATTGCCATATATGTGGCTTGTAAGTTGAAAACTTTTGATCTTCATGGTATTGATATTCAATGAATGGACAAGTTCAAAATTAATCTCCAACGAATTTCGTCAACAACACAATAAGGTTGTCAAGATGAATGTAATTTTTTTAAGAAGTAAAAACAAAACATTTAAATTTGCAAAGTCAACATGTACAATAAAACTTCTGAATTTAGACGTGGCTTTAGACAAAATCTCTCTCTCATTTTTTTTTCACTACAATAGCTTGATAGAATTCTTGTAAGCTCGCAATATTGGAGAGAAATTTTTTGAACAATAATCATTTTACTTAAGTATGATGAGCAATCGATTGAAGCATAGGAGATGTTTAACTCAACTTACGTTTATTAATGTATTTTGAATCAATGAAGAAGAAAATGATCTCGGTTTGACATAATAGATTGTCAAGAATTTACAATTTTGAAAAAACAAAGAAAGTGAATTTCTGGCAAATAAATATCACAATCTTTTTTATTAAAAGATATATATTTTTTTAGAATAATAATCTTTTTAAAAAATTGCGATTTCATAAAATGTATGATTAAAAATAATTTTGAAAAAAAAAAGAGATTAAAAAAAATGACAAACAAGCCACTTTGCAAAGTAATGATCCTTTTAAAATTAGGGGTGATTACGGTTACACTTAAGAATTAAGGAGAGTAGGAAGTAAGATTATCCTAATCTAGAGTGTATTATTAATTAATTCGGGAAAATTGCAAGTGCGATCCCAAACTTTTATTCTGTCCCAGACTTTACCTCAATCTTCACTTTGTACCATCACAGGTCCCCGAACCTTTAGTAAATTCGCAATTGGAGTCCAAATGGATGGAATCCATCCACTTTTCCGTTAGTTAACCAAGAAAAAATATTCTGACCATATTTTAACTATTTTTGAAGGGCAGAATGATAATTTTCACATTTTTCTATTATAAATATTTTAAAATACTAAATCAAAAATAAAGAAATGAAAAAGAAAAATGTTGCAACCTAACACCTCCCATCTTCTTCTTCCTCACTGTACGCCCACACCCCCCTCCCCATCCACTCCCACCAAATACCACCAAACCCACAACAAATTGTTGCAGAATTTTCTGGTATGAGTACCTTAGACAATCTCCAATCTTGCATCAAAATTTTCACCATCTTTCACGGAATCTTGCATTAAACTAAAAATATCTCCAATCTATTATACTAAAAGTTGCACCAAATGAATAGTGTTTAATCATTTTTAAAATTTTTTTATTCTTAACAATTTATATCGCTGAAAAATTATTTATTTATTCGATTTACTACTTCTTAAATTGCTAAATACATAATTACGTTTCGTTTATGAAAATATTAAATTATTTAATATATTTTAAAAATGTAGTACAATTAGTAAAAATACACAACTAAGAAAAATATTAAGTCATGTTATTGAAAACAACTAGTACATTTTGAATCTCGAAATTATGGTACAACAAAATCGAACTAGTGTCGTAATTTTATTATCAGAATTCATATATTCATCTCACAAATGTTCAATTAATGCATTTTGAAATGCAATATGAGCATCTTTATCATTGATTTGTCTATTTTTATTGATTGCACGATTAAAATTTATTACAAATAATAATAATAATAATAATAATAATAATAATAATAATTTATGTATAATGTAAAATGACACAAATACCCTTGACATCACTTGGTTATACATTAAAAAGGGCAAAATAGACATTTGCACCATTTTATACCCAAATGGTGCAAGATTTGGTGTTGAGTTGGAGAGATATATTTGGTGAAAATGGTATTTTTGGAAAAAAGAAAAAAAAAAGTTCTTGATAATGTTTTAATATCATTTTAACCACACATTCTACAATAAAATAATATTACATGAAAATTCGAAACTTTTTCTTATTTTTTAACCGCACATTTCTCATCAATATATTATTCAAAAAATCATTTTCTTTTTAAAAAAATTGGGCTCAAACAAGGGCAAAATTACATTCTGCACCTTTAAAAATAGTTAAAATATGGTCAAATGCTTTTTTTTATGGTCAACTAATGGAAAGGGGAATGAATTTCATCCATTTGGACTCCAACTACGAATTTATCAAAGGTTTGAGATCTATGGTGCTACAAAGTGAAAGTTAAGGTGAAGTCCGCGACAAACATAAAGGTTTGGGATAACGGTTGCAATTTTCCCTTAATTCATTTAATTTTTTGGTCCTAGAGCCCATGGAGGAAATTTCTTAAGTACTAATAAGTTGGGAATTATGATATTTGTATATCATCATTTACAGATTCTTTTATAGATTGGTGAGATGTCAAAAAGAAAATGGGACACTTTTATCTTTTTAGTTAGTTGATGAAATTTTGATTTAATCATATCTTATCAAATCATTTATTGCTATATAAATCTATAATTTACGATATAGATGTAGCACAATTGGTAAGTTGAAGCCTTGGTGACACAAACAAAAAGAAAAATAGTATATTTTACTTGTTCTTATATACAATGACTTTTTCCGGTTAAGATATTTCGAAATCGTATTTATCATCTTTACAATTAAAGTAAATTACAAATAAATCTCCTAAAACTTATTACAATAAATATATTATTTCATCTCTTTTCAAAAGAAATCTAAGCTATAAACTTTTGATGCCAATTTTTATTTTTTTTATTTTTGCATACTTAAATATGATGGTAATATTATTGAAATTTTCTAGTATTATATGTAAATGTCCAAACTATAAAAACTAAAAATTAGAGAAAATGATGTTAAATCTAATAATATAAAATATTTAATGAAATTTCAATTAGCTTTATAAAATAATTTTAACATATTTATTTACATTGGCTTCTTTGTTGTTTGTCAATCATATTCCCAATATAAATCTCTTTTAGTAGTTTTTTTTTAATTTTATTATTATATATGTTATAGTATTTTTAAATATATTGATCTCATCTAAATAAAATCTTCGAAAAAGTATTTGTTACCAATTTTAAGAAAGAAAAAATGTAATTTAAATATAATGATATAACCATTTCAAAAAGTAAAAATAAATATTCATCTTTTGTTGACAAGTGAAATCTGTCACCTAACATAAATTTTTGGGGAGGTTTCTGAAATTTTAAAAATAGAGGGATCTTTATAATTGTCATCGTTATAATAATAATAATAATAATAATAATAATAATAATAATAATAATTATTAATAATAATAATAATAATAATTATTATTATTATTATTATTATTATTATTATTATTATTATTTTACTTCAATAGATAGTCCACATGCCTATTCTATTTCTATAGAGGACAATATTTTTAGATTGAAAGAACAAAAAATTAATTTGCAAAACTTGAGTTTTTGACGGAAAGTGAAATAGAGTTAAAATCTTCTCATTCTCTTAGATCAAGTAGTTTAATATCATTGAACTTATAAGACTTTTTAAATGTGTTAGAGTCGTGAAATGTTCTAAGTAGATTGTTACAAAGTAGTATCCAAGCTATTAATAAAATATAAAATTTTAAAATAGTAGAATGGCATGAGAACTTCGACTTGAATAACCCGTATTCCATTTATAAAAATAGTTAATTTTCTATCAATTTTTAGAAGAAAAGGCAAAAATATAGTAAAAAATGAAGCAGAAAGCGACTACTATTTATTTAATCTTTTATATTTTGAAAAGAAATAATATTTAAGAGAGGAAAACAGACCAAAATAATTCTATAAACCAAAAAAGAAGACCATCAATTGGTGGCGGAGCGACGCCGTTAGATATAATGGTGGGTGGGGCCGACGGAGGAGGGACCGCCGGGAAGGGTCGAGACGAAACGAATCGTGTCCAACTTTTAGGTTGACCCTACAGTAGTGATGGGAAGTGTTGGGCTGTGGTGGCGGAGGAGAATGTGAATGTGAATGTGGTGGTGGAGTGTGGGGCCCTTAAAATAATACAATTCCTACCTAACCAAGTAAGGAATAATTCTGCACTGCTCTTAAAATTCGATGATTATGTCTCTGTCTCGTTCGTACTACGTGGATGTCATATTGATCGTAGTAACAAAACGCGTTTACACATCAGCTTCTAGGTAAATTAACTCAATGGAATTTTTCATATATGTCTGAATTTGAAAATATACTAAAATTTGTCACTTTACTAATGATGCTAAAAAAAAATCATTTTTTGATGTTAAAAGTCCAAGTTACCCTTTGTATTATCTTTTTGGAATCATCTAATGCTTGATTTGAATGCTCATTAATGCTATGATAAAATAATTTAATTTATGTACTATTCCCTTCGTCCTAATTATATATAGATTGGGTTTTCTTTTTTCATCTGTCCCAAATATATATGCTGGTTTCTTCATTTAGAATATTTTGATTTGTTACTTTACTAAGTTGCCCTTATTCAATTTTTCACACTTATTATTAGGGACAAATTTAGCATCAAAGTTCAGTTAGGACGGAGCTTGACTATTGACTATTGACCATCGACAATCAACTATGGTAATAACCCGATCGTTTATTAAAATTGATTAAATAATATCAAAAATCATTCAATATATATGTAAATGCATTAAAACGTAAAAATTATATACATATCAAAATATAATTCAATACAACTCAACATTTTCTCAATTAGAAATTTTCATTTATCCTAATTTTCTAAACATAAATTCCCAAATCAATAATCATAATTCATAAAACATAAGTTAATGATCATAAATCACAATTCTCCATAATAACTCATAATTTACAGACAACATCCATTATTCAACAAGTCAATACCTAATTCTTCTAATTCTAGGAAAAAAAAAAACCCAACAATAACAACAGAGGGAAAGAGAGTAAGAGAAATGTGCTCACCAATCACACCAGTCGAAGGCTACTTGAGGCTCGAGCTCGAAGATTCCAACTTTCTGAGACTAGAACGGCAGTCGACAGAACGCGTCTTTGGCTGCGCCTGTCACATAGCATTCGCATCGCCAGTCAGTAGCAGCAGTTGCTGCGACGTTGCCTCTGCTTCGAACGAAAATTATAGAATGGAGAAGGGAGGAAAAGGGTTTGTGCCTCCTTTGCGTTTCAGCTTCAGAGAATCAAAGATAAAATGGATTGAATTTGAATGGAATCGATTTGGTCATTTCATTCGGAGTTTTGGACCATTTGTTGTTGATTTGGCCATTTGGGGGAAATTGGGCCTAACATTTTTAAACAAAAAAGAGGCCCAATGTGTCAGTTGTTATCCGCCCAAATCCAAAAAAAAAAAAGAAAGAAAAGAAAAGAAAAGAAAATTGGGTCATCTCTTCCTTTCCATCTTCCTCGGCTCTGCAACTACCATCGCCCATCTGTTGAATGCTACCCGACAGTGCTGAACATTTTGGCGGAGCCAGCACGCACGACTGCGCCCCCTCGCCAGGTGCTAGCTCCGCCGCTGCTTATTATACCAACTCATTGAAATTATCCAAATGCACATATTTTTCATTTCTTGGAAATTTCATGTCTTCTTTTATTTGTGATTCTTCA
This sequence comes from Olea europaea var. sylvestris, assembly GCF_002742605.1. Taxonomy (NCBI): domain Eukaryota; kingdom Viridiplantae; phylum Streptophyta; class Magnoliopsida; order Lamiales; family Oleaceae; genus Olea; species Olea europaea. Next base: position 259,800 of record NW_019231585.1, read on the forward strand.
GCTTCTCTGTGTCTTCACGATTATATGCCTTTGATTCTTTATCTTATGCCATTGATAAAAATCATTTGTCTTCAAACTAGCAGCTGATAAACATTTCCACGAGAACACAATCATTCACATTGCCACCAAATTTCTACATAGAGTATTTGTCCAGTCATGAGTATGAACTCTAAAAACCATCCATGTTCCATCGAAGATACCGGTGCATCAATTTTACGAAGTGATCTCAACTCGAAGAAAGCGATGAGACCATTGCTTGATTTGAATGCTTCGCCGATTGAAGATGGTTACGTTTCCGCTTCTCAGGAGTTTCAACGTGTTGTTCTCGAATGATCAAAATCTACCTACCGAAAATCTATGAGGACCGGATGGATCCTCTTGCAGATAAAGTCGATGCTGATATTAAGAAATAGTGTATCCAAATCCTACGAGGCTTGTGCATAACCATGTTTAGTGCATTTCAATGCCAACTTAGGGATATGTTTAACACCAAATAGGCATCTTTTTTTTTAACAGTACATGCTTCTGGTGTTGAGCAAGTTCAATTTACAGCTACCTTTTTAGGAGTGGGCATTTTAACCGAAACCGAACCAAAATCGGAGGTTCCGGTTCCATTCTAAAAAAAATAAATAGGAATCGAAATCGAGAACCGATTGGGTCCGGGTCGGTTTTTGGTTCTTGAATTAGAACCATGGGTAATCGGATGGAACCAATTTCGTTGTAATTTTTTATTTTTAATAATTAATAGATTGCATTAAAAAAAATTACAAAACTTAATATTTATAACTTAAACTAAATGGGCTTCTTAATTCAACCTAAAGAAAATATTAAATTCAAATCTTTTGGCCCATTTTAATTACTAAATCTAAATATATATAAATCTTGCCCAAAACAATTTGCCCCCTGCCAAACCTATAAAAAATTCCTATCCCCTGCCAGCTGCCTCATTAATCCTTTCCCAATTCCTGTTTGCAGCGTTATCTTCCGTCAAAGTGTCAAACAATGGCTTCGTCACCAATGCCAACACCACAGGTAATTTTTGCCAATTTGTAATGAAAATAAAAATCTGTATATGAAAATAAAAATGTAATGAAATGTAATGAAAAGTAATGAAAATAAACTTGTGAGAGTCTGTATTGAATAGTTTTTGTCGAATCCACCAAACCTATCGCCAAATGAACGGCCCCTAGAATCACTATTGGGTGCAAAAGCAAGTGTTGGGTTTAAGGGTTTCTTTGGTTCAGCCTTCTTGATCTCAACCTACAACAAAGAAGAAAGTTAA
>NW_019231585.1:262291-264648 GCF_002742605.1 Olea europaea var. sylvestris
TTTTAATGTTGGATAGTGCATTGAATTTTCAGAAAGCATTTGAGCGGATGGAGGAAGAGGATGGATTTTATTATAAATATTTTGACGAGCGTGAAAATGGACACGAAAGAAAAGGACCACCAACTAGTGATGATTGGGATAAGGCAAGAAAATTTGCCAAATTTTTGAGAATTTTTTATGTAGTCACTTTGAAGTTTAGTTCATCACTACATGTTACTTCTAGTCTTTACTTCAAAGAAGTTTGTAACATTGAACATGCACTAACAACATTGAGTAATAAAAATGATCATTTGCTAAGAAGTATAGCGTGCAATATGAAGGTCAAGTTTGACAAGTATTGGGGCACAGTTGCGAAAATGAACAAGCTTTTACTTTTAGCAATTGTACTTGATCCTAGGTACAAATTTGAGTATGTTGCATATTGTGCAAATATCTTATATGATGACAACAAGGTGGATGTGTTAAAGAGTGAAGTTATGAAAATATTGTATGCTTTATACAATGAATACAAGGGACGACACGGTACTGACGATGGAATTGGTGATAGTAATTCTAATAATGGAGTAACTTTAGTTGATGGTTTAGATGATGATGAAGATGGAGATGGAGATGAAGATGATATGAGTCCATTTAATAAAGTTGACATAGGGTACAAAAAATTGAAAACTAGCAATGTGGATTTAGCTGGAAAAGACGATATTCAAAAATATTTGGGAGAAAGTACTGAAGACCCCGCAAATGCAAAATTTGACATTTTATATTTGTGGAAGATTAATAGTGAAAGATTTAGTACTTTATCTGAGATAGCGAGGGATGTGCTTGCCATTCCCGTCTCTACGGTTACTTCTGAGTCAGCATTTAGCACGAGTGGACGGATTCTTGATTCATTTAGGAGTTCTTTAACTCCTAAAACAGTTGAGGCTTTAATTTGCACACAAAATTGGTCATGTGAAGAATCTAGACTCTTGAAAGTACCCCGAGATGGAAGTTGCATTGAAGAGATGAAGTTTTACAAGAAAACTGAGATAGGTAAGTAAACATTGTTTTTCCATATTTTTATATTGCATTTTGTTAATCTAATAAATTTTAATTTTGTTAAACTTGTAATCATTATTATATTTTAATTATGTCTTGTAGATTTTGTTAATGCCACAACTCAAGCAATGGATGTCTAAATGGTTGGTACACAACTCACATGGAATAATGTAGGCGACTCAAAATCTATTGAGAATATTCATCATCTGGAGTTTGTGGTTAACATTTTATGGCTCTTTTGATGACATTTTTCAGTTGTCTAACTTCTGATGTTGGTTTTAAAATTTTTTGAACTTTTGATTATCATCACAATAAATGGTCTTATTAATGCTCTTTTAAGTTTTAAGGCTCTGTTTAATGCTAGTCCTATACTCCTTCTAAAATTCTAACTAGTTTTTAATGCTCTTTTAAGGCTAGTCTTATTAATTTTTTGTGTAACTTTTAATCTGTTAAGGCTTTGTTTATGTCTTGGACTATTAATACATTAATGTCAGTTACTAAATCTACGACATGATGGATAGTTTGTGATAATTCGTCTAATTACATGGTTGAATTTACTAAATATGTATTCAAAAAAATGTTATGGGTAGAACCGAATCCAAACCGGAACCGATGGTTCGGGTTTGGGTTTGGGTCCAATAATTACATGGAACCGAATGGATCCATCTATAAAATACCAGAAATATAATGGGTAGTTCTGGATATTGAAATACCCGGACTGACCCACTCGACGCCCATCCCTAACCTTTTTTATGCATGGATGGTGTGGGTGACATGGTCTACAGTAAGAAAAATAATGCGACCTGATCAATGGAAAACACCTAACACAACCAAATGATATTGTTTGAACGTTAAAAGCCAAGCCTCAAAATGAGTTCTGAACATGTTACAATATCTTAGAAACGCTAGAATATGTGCAAAGAACTAAAACGATGCAACTAAAGCAAAAGAAAAAGATACACATAACATAAAAGTGCTGTTTTCGAGTCCTTAACAATCTCGGATGGCTAAAATCCTTCGTAGGCAACTGCCAAGCAGTTGGTTTGATTCGTCTTATCGTTTCCTATTTGGAAAGGTATTATGGGCCCAAATCAGAGCTCGTGTGCCAAATCTACAAAATTACCCTCGACTAAACTAAGAGCTGCCTTAGCCATTCGTACAACATCAGAGTCGAACTGTATGAAATTCGATAGTTGCCCATTTCTCATCAATTTTTGTTTGTTTATATGTGGAATCCTATAATTGTTACCCCCCGAATTTTTCATCACCTCAACCATGCATGATTGCAATGTCAGAAACACATTATTCAACTCTTCAGTAGG
>NW_019231585.1:270494-273700 GCF_002742605.1 Olea europaea var. sylvestris
AAGTACATAGTTTTAGCATAAAATATTGCAAAATACAATAAATACACTAGACATAGGAAATCAAATTTGAAGCTTGAAGTCGAGAGTTGTATGGAAGAAGAAATTGGCCTTCTTGGGTTTGGAAAGAAGAAAATCAATGTTCTAATCATGGATTTACAGTCTCAGTTACGAAAAAATCGTCAAAAGTAATTTTTGAGAAGCGAAAATGAAAGTGGGAAATATTATGGGCTAGGGTTTGAGTTCTTGGGGTTGGGTTTAGAAACTAAGGGGTTGATGTCACAACAGGGAGGGTTTGTTATAATGTTCATCTACTTTTTTGTACTAACTTTTCATATAGTCAAATCACTATTATTTAAAAATATCGAAGGTATTTAAATTTTCTAGGGGTAAAAAAAGTTCAAAAGTGACATATTTATCAAAATTATAAAAATGTGATGTTTTTGTAAATGATAACCAAAGTGTTAGCGGGTGCAATTTTCTCTTAACATAATATGTGAAGTTTGAGAAGAGTTTATAAATAATTTAAACTATAAAAAATAAATTAAAAGATGGATAAATGAATTGTACTTGTAATTTCCTTTTTTGAAATGTATGGATTAAAAATAACTTGGGTGTTTATAAATGTAGGAGCCAAACAAGGGTTAAAAAATGAATAATGCTATCTATCTTTATCGCTGATAGTTAGTTGCACAGGTAACAATTAAGAGGCTTTTAAGTAATTGAATATATTAACCCTTGTTTCACAATCATTTTTTGGATATAATGGAGTTTTGAATAGTAATTTTTTAGAGAATATATGGTTAAAAAGTATATATATATTTTTTTGAGTTGATGTGCATAATATTTAATTTTGTGAATGCATAGTTAAAAATGAGTATGTAAATTTTTTTTCTTTTGAAATAATGATTATCAAAAGGAGCTAAAGTATGAATTTGGGTTCTATTAAGATATTATATAAACTTAATTGACACCTAAACAACACGTTGGAATTGGTTTAAAAGTAATTGAAAAGTTGGTTAAAACTAAAATGAAAAGGTATGACTTCGTGTCAATTTCGATCAAATATTCGAACTTAATCCGATGATCAAATTATAAAAGTAAATAGACCAACTTATTCTACTCGTTGAGTAGATCGTCGTGGTATATTTTGAATCTTGAAACTGATTTCGGATGAATGAAAAATTGATATCCAAAATTGGAAGAATAAAGTGCTGCAACTTTTCAAAAGGATGGAGGTTTGAAATGAAATGTTACAACTTTTCATGAAAAAATGTTAAATTTGGGGTGCGTCTCTTCACCCACAACCCTTCATCTTTTATATATATGACCCTTTGGACGTGTATTTGTCATTTGAATTCACTCCATAATTCCATATTATTCATTTCATATCAAGTTACATAAAATACTTTGTAGAAGTGATTATGTCTTGCATCAAAGTCATGTTTATGGTAGAGAGGGAATTCCAATCAAGTTCGCTAGTCTAAGTCATTTTTAGTGCTCCTATGGCTTGAAATGGTCGTTATATCTTAAGAGATGATTGCGGAAAATCGTTAGCATCGATACGGGACAAATTCATATTAAGGACAAAGTGTTAAATACTTGTCTTGGCCAAAAATCCATCACTTGCATATTTTTTTCTTTGTTTTCTGATTTCTCTTAATTATGGTTTGATTTCAGAAATTGGTTAACATTATTTACATGTTTGTTCTACGAGCTTTGATTCAAAGAATTACTTGCTTTTGTTCAAGAGTTGAAAGAGATGAATCCATATTCATGCATTATGATTTGGTAACTTTTATGTTTAGCTTCTCAAATCTTATTTCAGTAAGTCGAAATTGCGTTTCGATTGTACGCAAATAAACGGTATGTATTCGTGAATATAATTTGCACATTATCAGTGTTATTCCCAACAATCTTAAGATGAATTTTAGTGTTCATCGTGCATCTTATATTCTGATTCATGTTGAAATCTAGTTCTAGAAAATCAATACGTTGTTTTCTTTGTGGTCTATTTCAGTGGCATTAGTTGAGGACTATTAGACCACTTTAAGGTATGACTACTGTTGGTTGGAAATGAATACGTGAATTATTATGTGGCTGCAATTACTCCATAAAATTAGTCAAAATCGTGAAAGTTGGTTTTAATTTTGAAGAAGTGCATGATGTTGTTTCATTAAATAATGACTATTCAATTTTTAAATAGCTGGTGGCTATTTGATGGGAAAAAATATACAACTAATTGCATAGTTCCTATAATAGTGTGACTCGTTCAAAATTATGAAGAATTAAATTGCCGTGTTAATATGCTACTGAAAGAATAAATGGCAGTATGTTTTCTTTGGTCTGAAATGTCGACCCTTTATGATGAAAAAAAAAAAGGTTAATTGGATCTCTATGGCAAATACCATAAAATGGGGGCATGGCACATGAACTTTCACATGAAGCAAATGTCACCAAAGTGTGAGGGCAGTAATTGATATATCACATGGATTTCAATTAGTTAATTATTTAGTGATAATCACTCGATGGAATATTTTGACAAATGCGTGTGCATGGAAAATATTTGAATGAAAAGGAATGGTTTGGTGCCCACCCATATTGTTGGATATGGGTTTTTATCTTGGTGAAAATTTCAAATCTTGTTGAGCCTCAATTAATTTGATGAAATTAAATGAGATGACTTATGCTAAATTATATGTGCATAAGATTATGACAAAATGTGGTTTGTCCTAATTATTTTAAAGTGGAAATTGTTTATCCAATTATTGGTATGTGAAATTATTTATAGAGCACAAACGGTGTCTATAGTTGACGGTGGTGCCAGTTATCCTTGAAAATAATTATTGTAAAACGACATTTACTTGGAAAGGATAAAAACTATGTTATACAAGATTGTGTACAATATTATGAAATATTCTAAGATCAATTTAAATGAAAATGTATCTTTCCATATGAATAATCATGACTTTTGGTATGATTATTTTTCAATGGGTGTGTCTCTTCATAGAGATTAATTCAAGAGGTGTGTCCTTTTGTAGGATTGTGTCTCTTAAGAACACAACTTTTCAACATATGGTTGATTCGTTCGTTCAAATTTGAATAAAGTGAATATGTACCTTATTATTTGACATGAAATGAAACTATTATGTAAAATGTCACAAATGTGATAAGTTACATATGTTTGGAGAATCTGCAATTCTTGTGAA
>NW_019231586.1:0-2849 GCF_002742605.1 Olea europaea var. sylvestris
ATTTCAGGCAGTTTCGGTCGACCGGTTGTAGTCCGGTTAACACTGCACAGCCTTCAGTGTTTCTATCATACTTCTTCTCCCAAAATCCAATTGAGGTAATTCAAAGTGCATTAGAAAGCTAACTCAAAGAGATACAACTTTTATTTAGATATCATTTTCCAAATCGAATGTTTCCTATGTCGAAAATGGGTCTCAAATGAGACTAAAAATCTGAAGTATACTTTAATCATTCAATATTCATGTCCTAGTGCCACTAAGGTGTCTAGAATTATTTGGGGTTCTACAGGAAAACTGTTTGAAATTTAAACTGTTCAACTGGGTAATGTCACGTGGTAAAGTGTAAACTAAAGTGTACATGTAGCAAGGTTTATACCGATTGAACTTTGCTAATTGTACACTGATTTTTGACACGTTGTTTGACACTTGCATTGTTGTCATGTGTTAATTGGATTGGAAAATTGTTTGAAATTTAAATTGTCCAACAGGTTATTGTCACGTGGTAAAATGTAAACTAAAGTGTACATGTAGCAAGGTTCATACCGATTGAACTTTGCTATTTGTGCATTGATTTTTATCGCGTTGTTTGAAACTTACCTTGTTGTCCAGTGCCTATTGGATGGGAAAACTGTTTGAAATTTAAACTATCCAACATGGTAATGTCACATGACAAAGTGTATACTAAAGTGTACACCATAGTCTACATGTTGCAAGGTCCTTAAGATTGAACTTTGCTATTTGTGCTCTGATTTTTGACACGTTGTTTGACACTTGCATTATTGTCAAGTATTGATTGGCTGGGAAAAGTGTTTGAAATTTAAACTGTCCAACAAGGTAATGTCACATGGCAAAGTGTAAACTAAAGTGTACACCACAGTGTATATGTAGCAAGGTTCTTACTGATTGAAATTTGCTATTTGTACACCGATTTTTGACACGTTGTTTGACATTTGCATTGTTGTCAAGTGTCAACCGGATGGGAAAATTGTTTGAAATTTAAACTGTCCAACAGGTAATGTTACGTGGCAAATTGTAAACTAAAGTGTATATGTAGCAAGTTTCTAATCGATTTAACATTACTATTTGTACACTGATTTTTGATACGCTGTTTGACACTTACATTGTTGTAAAGAGTCAATTGATGGAAAAACTGTTTGAAATTTAAACAGTCCAACAGGGTATTGTCATGTGGCAAAGTGTAAATTAAAGTATACACCATAGTCTACATGTGGCAAGGTCCTTATCCATTGAACCTTGCTATTTGTGCACTGATTTTTAACACGTTGTTTGACACTAGCATTTTTTTCAAGTGTTAATTGGATGGGAAAATTGTTTGAAATTTAAACTGTCCAACAAGGTAATGTCACGTGGCAAAGTGTATACCAAAGTGTACACGTCGCAAGGGGCTTACCGATTGAAGTTTGCTGCTTGTACACTAATTTTTGACACGTTGTTAGAAACTTACATTGTTGTCAAGCCAAGTGTGAATTGGATGGGAAAACTGTTTGAAATTTAAATTGTCCAACAGGGTAATGTCACTTGAAAAAGTTTAAACGAAAGTTTACACCATAGTGTACATATAGCAAGGTCCTTATCGATTGAACATTGCTATTTGTACACTAATTTTTGACACGTTGTCAAGTGTCAATTGGATGGGAAAAGTGTTTGAAATTTAAACTGTCCAACAAGGTAATGTCACATGGCAAAGTGTAAACTAAAGTGTACACCACAGTGTATATGTAGCAAGGTTCTTACTGATTGAAATTTGCTATTTTTACACCGATTTTTGACACATTCTTTGACATTTGCATTGCTGTCAAGTTTCAAATGGATGGTAAAACTGTTTGAAATTTAAACTGTCCAACAGGGTAATGTTACGTGGTAAATTGTAAACAAAAGTGTATATGTAGCAAGTTTCTAACCAATTTAACATTTTTATTTGTACACTGATTTTTGACACGTTGTTTGACACTTGCATTGTTGTAAAGAGTTCATTGGATGGGAAAACTGTTTGAAATTTAAACACTCCAACAGCGTAATGTCATGTGGCAAAGTGTAAACTAAAGTGTACACCATTGTCTACATGTGGCAAGGTCCTTGTCCATTGAACTATGCTATTTTGTGCACTGATTTTTAACATGTTGTTTGACACTTGCATGATTTTCAAATGTCAATTGGATGGGAAAATTGTTTGAAATTTAAATTTTCCAACAAGGTAATGTCACGTGGCAAAGTGTACACCATAGCGTACACGTCGCAAGGTGCTTATCGATTGAAGTTTACTACTTGTACATTAATTTTTGACAAGTTGTTTAACACTTGCATTGTTGTCAAGCCAAGTGTGAAGTGGATGGGAAAACTTTTTGAAATTTAAACTATCTAACAGGGTAATGTAACATGATAAAGTGTAAACTGAAGCGTACACCACAGTGTACATGTATCAAGGTTCTTACCGATTAAACTTTGCTATTTGTACACTGATTTTTGACACGTTGTTTTGACATTTGCATTGCTGTCAAGTGTCAATTGGATGGGAAAACTGTTTGAAATTTAAACAGTCCAACTGGATAATGTCACGTCGTAAAGTGTGAATTAAAGTGTAGTTGTAGCAAGGTTCATACCGATTTAACTTTTCTATTTGTACACTGATTTTTGACATGTTGTTTGACACTTGCATTGTTGTCAAGTGTTAATTGGATGGGAAAAATATTTGAAATTTAAATTGTCCAACAGGTTAATGTAAAGTGTAAACTAAAGTGAACATGTAGTAAGGCTCATACCGATTAAACTTTGATATTTGTGCATAGATTTTTGACGTTTTGTTTGACACTTACCTTGTTTTCAAGTGTCAA
>NW_019231587.1:0-2849 GCF_002742605.1 Olea europaea var. sylvestris
AAACAAAAATCGCGCCGGGGGCAATTTCGACATTTTTCGCGACGGTGTCGGAATGGGCTGAAATTTGGCAGGTTGATCGGAAATAAAAATCTCGCCGGGGCTAATTTTGTCATTTTTCGTAACTTTGTCGGAATTGGCTAAAATTTGATAGGTTGATCGGAAACAAATATCGCGTCGGGGGCAATTTCGTCATTTTTTGCGACGGTGTCGGAATGGGCTGAAATTTGACAGGTTGATGGGAAACAATAATCGCGCCGGGGTTAATTTCGTCATTTTTTGCAACTGTGTCGGAATGGGCTCAAATTTGACAGGTTGATCGTGAACAAAAGCCGCGCCGGGGGTAATTTCGTCATTTTTCGTAACTGTGTGGTAATTGGCTCAAATTTGACAGGTTGACCGGAAACAAAAATTGCGCCGGTCAATTTCGTTATTTTTCGCGACGGTGTCGGTATCGGCTTAAATTTGATTGGTTGATCGGAAACAAAAATCTCGTCGGGGACAGTTTCATCATTTTTCTCGACTGTGTCGGAATGGGCTGAAATTTGGCAGGTTGATCGGAAATAAAAATCGCGTCGGGGGCAGTTTTGTCATTTTTCTCGACCGTGTCGGAATGGGCTAAAATTTGTCTGGTTGATCGGAAACAAAAATCGCGCCGGGGGCAGTTTCGTCATTTTTCTTGACTGTGTCGAAATGGACTGAAATTTGGCAGGTTAATCGGAACTAAAAATCGCGCCGAGGGCAATTTTGTCATTTTTCTGGACTGTGTCGGAATGGGCTAAAATTTGACTGGTTGATCGAAAACAAAAATCGCGCCGGGGACAGTTTCGTCATTTTTCTCGACTGTGTCGGAATGGGCTGAAATTTGGCAGGTTAATCGGAAATAAAAATCGCGCCGGGGGCAATTTTGTCATTTTTCTCGACTGTGTCGGAATGGGCTAAAATTTGACTGGTTGATCGGAAACAAAAATCGCGCTGGGGGCAGTTTCGTCATTTTTCTCGACTGTGTCGGAATGGGCTGAAATTTGGCAGGTTAATCGGAACTAAAAATCGCGTCGGGGACAATTTTGTCATTTTTCTCGACTGTGTCGGAATGGGCTAAAATTTGACTGGTTGATCGGAAACAAAAATCGCGCTGGGGGCAATTTCGTCATTTTTTGCAACTGTGTCGGAATGGGCTCAAATTTGACCCGTTGATTGGGGAACAAAAATCGCGCCGGGGGTAATTTCGTCATTTTTCGTAACTATGTCGGAATTGGCTAAAATTTGACAGGTCGATCGGAAACAAAAATCGCTTGGGGCAATTTCGTTATTTTTCGCGACGGTGTCGGAATTGGCTAAAATTTGACTGGTTGATCAGAAACGAAAATAGAGCCAGGGGTAGTTTCGTCATTTTTCTCGACTGTGTCGGAATGGGCTGAAATTTGGCAGGTTGATCGGAAATAAAAATCTCGCCGGGGGCAATTTTGTCATTTTTCTCGGCTGTGTCGGAATGGGCTAAAATTTGACTGGTTGAACGGAACCAAAAATCGCGCCACGGGTAATTTCGTCATTTTTTGCGACTGTGTCGGAATGGGCTGAAATTTGGCAGGTTAATTGGAACTAAAAATCGCGCCGGGGGCAATTTTGTCATTTTTCTCGACTGTGTAGGAATGGGCTAAAATTTGACTGGTTGATCGGAAATAAAAATCGCGCCGAGGGAAATTTCGTCATTTTTTGCGACTGTATCGGAATGGGCTCAAATTTGATCCGTTGGTCGGGAACAAAAATCGCGCCGGGAGTAATTTCGTCATTTTTCGCAACTGTGTCGGAATTGGCTAAAATTTGGCAGGTCAATCGGAAACAAAAATCGCGCCGGGGGCAATTTCGTCATTTTTCGCGACGGTGCCGAAATCGGAAAAAATTTGACTGGTTGATCGGAGACAAAAATCGAGCCGGGGGCAGTTTCTTCATTTTTCTCGACGGTGTCGGAATGGGCAGAAATTTAGCAGGTTGATCGGAAATAAAAATCTCGCCGGGGGCAATTTTGTCATTTTTCTCGACTGTGTCGGAATGGGCTTAAATTTGACTGGTTGGTCGGAACCAAAAATCGCGCCATGGGAAATTTCGTCATTTTTTGCGACTGTGCCGAAATGGGCTCAAATTTGACACGTTGATCGGGAACAAAAATCCCGCCGGGGGTAATTTTGTCATTTTGGCTAAAATTTGACAGTTTGATCGGAAACAAAAATCGCGCCGGGGGTAATTTCGTCATTTTTCGCGACGGTGTCGGAATGGGCTACAATTTGACAGGTTGATCGGAAACCAAAAATCGCATCGGGGGCAGTTTCGTCATTTTTCGCGACAGCTTCGGAACGGGCTAAAATTTGACAGGTTGATCGGAAACAAAAATCGCGCCGGGGGCAAATTCGACATGTTTCGCGAAGGTGTCGGAATGGACTAAAATTTGACTGGTTGATCGGAAACAAAAACCGCGCCGGGGAAATTTCGTCATTTTTCGCGACGGTGTCGGAATCGGCTAAAATTTGACTGGTTGATCGGAAACAAAAACCGCGCCGGGGAAATTTCGTCATTTTTCGCGACGGTGTCGGAATCGGCTAAAATTTGACTGGTTGAACGGAAACAAAAATCGAGCCGGGGGCAATTTCGGCATTTTTCGCGACTGTGTCGGAATGGGCTCAAATTTGACAGGTTGATCGGGAACAAAAACTGCGCAGGGTGAATTTCGCCATTTTTTGCAACTGTGTCGGAATTGGCTAAAATTTTACCGGTTGATCGAAAACAAAAATCGCGTCGGGGGCAATTTCATCATTTTTCGCGACGGTGTCGGAATCGGCTAAAATTTGACTGGT
>NW_019231588.1:0-2418 GCF_002742605.1 Olea europaea var. sylvestris
TACTTATGGGCCCAAAACGGACACTGTGTGCAAAAGTTACGCTCAATTCTTCGTACACCGGTAATCCAAGTGTTCCAAATATGAAAGTGCTCATTCTTTCAAAAAATGGCTGAAATCTAACATACGTCACGACGAAGTGGTGAATTCAATCCAAAACGGTCGCTACATTTCCAAAAAGTTCTTATGGGCCCAAAGCCGAAGAATGGCCGAAATCCCTCATACGTCACGACGAAGTGGTGAGCTCAATCCAAAACGGTCGCTACATTTCCAAAAAGTTCTTATGGGCCCAAAGCGGACATCGTGTGCAAAAGTTGCGCTCAATTCTTCGTACACCGACAATCCAAGCGTTCCAAATATGAAGTGCTCATTCTTTCGAAAAATGGCCGAAATCCCTCCTACATCACGACGAAGTGGTGAGTTCAATCTAAAACGATCGCTACACTTCCAAAAAGTTCTTATGGGCCCAAAATGGACACTGTGTACAAAAGTTACGCTCAATTCTTTGTACGCCGGCAATCCAAGCGTTCCAAATATGCAACTGCTCATTCTTTCGAAAAATGGCCGAAATCCCTCCTACGTCACGACGAAGTGGTGAGTTCAATCTAAAACGATCGCTACACTTCCAAAAAGTTCTTATGGGGCCAAAACGGACACCGTTTGCAAAAGTTACGCTCAATTCTTCGAACACCGACAATCCAAGCGTTCCAAATATGCAACTGCTCATTCTTTCGAAAAATGGCCGAAATCCCTCCTACGTCACGACGAAGTGGTGAGTTCAATCTAAAACGATCGCTACACTTCCAAAAAGTTCTTATGGGGCCAAAACGGACACCGTTTGCAAAAGTTACGCTCAATTCTTCGAACACCGACAATCCAAGCGTTCCAAATATGCAACTGCTCATTCTTTCGAAAAATGGCCGAAATCCCTCCTACGTCACGACGAAGTGGTGAGTTCAATCCAAAACGGTCGCTACATTTCCAAAAATTTCTTATCGGCCCAAAATGGACACCGTGTGCAAAAGTTACGCTCAATTCTTTGTACGTGGACAATTCCAAGCGTTCCAAATATGCAAGTGCTCATTCTTTCGAAAAATGGCCGAAATTTCTCATACGTCACGACGAAGTGGTGAGTTCAATCCAAAGCGGTCGCTACATTTCCAAAAAGTTCTTCTGATCCCAAAGCGGACACCATCTGCAAAAGTTACGCTCAATTCTTCGTCCGCCGACTCTCCAAGCATTCGAAATATGCTAGTGCTCATTCTTTCGAAAAATGGCCGAAATCTCTCATACGTCACGACGAAGTGGTGAGTTCAATCCAAAGCGGTCGCTACATTTCCAAAAAGTTCTTCTGATCCCAAAGCGGACACCATCTGCAAAAGTTACGCTCAATTCTTCGTCCGCCGACTCTCCAAGCATTCGAAATATGCTAGTGCTCATTCTTTCGAAAAATGGCCGAAATCTCTCATACGTCACGACGAAGTGGTGAGTTCAATCCAAAGCGGTCGCTACATTTCCAAAAAGTTCTTCTGATCCCAAAGCGGACACCATCTGCAAAAGTTACGCTCAATTCTTCGTCCGCCGACTCTCCAAGCATTCGAAATATGCTAGTGCTCATTCTTTCGAAAAATGGCCGAAATCCCTCATACGTCACGACGAAGTGGTGAGTTCAATCCAAAACGGTCGCTACATTTCCAAAAAGTTCTTCTGATCCCAAAGCGGACACCATTTGCAAAAGTTACGCTCAATTCTTTGTCCCCCGACTCTCCAAGCGTTCTAAATATACAAGCGCTCATTCTTTCGAAGAATGGTCAAAATCCCTCGTACGTCACGACGAAGTGGTGAGTTCAATCCAAAACGGTCGTTACATTTCCCAAAAGTACTTATGGGCCCGAAACGGTAATCGTGTACAAAAGTTATGCTCAATTCTTCGTACGTTGACAATCCAAGCGTTCCAAATACGCAACTGCTCATTCTTTCGAAAAATGGCCGAAATCCCTCACACGTCACGATGAAGTGGTGAGTTCAATCCAAAACGGTCACTACATTTCCAAAAAGTTCTTATGGGCCCAAAGCCGAAGAATGGCCGAAAACCTTCATACGTCACAACGAAGTTGTGAGCTCAATCCAAAACGGTCGCTACATTTCCAAAAAGTTCTTATGGGCCCAAAGCGGACACCGTGTGCAAATTTTACGCTCAATTCTTCGTACGCTGACAATCCAAGCATTCCAAATACGCAAGTGTTCATTGTTTCGAAAAATGGCCAAAATCCCTCATACGTCACGACGAAGTTGTGAGTTCAATCCAAAACAATCGCTACATTTCCAAAAAGTTCTTATGGGCCCAAAGCGGACACCATCTGCAAAAGTTACGCTCATTTCTTCGTCCGCCAACTCTCCAAGCGTTCTAAATATACAAGC
>NW_019231588.1:2669-2849 GCF_002742605.1 Olea europaea var. sylvestris
TGAAGTGGTGAGTTCAATCCAAAACGGTCGCTACATTTCCAAAAAGTACTTATCGGCCCAAAAATGGACACCGTGTGCAAAAGTTACGCTCAATTCATCGTACGCCGACAATCCAAGTGTTCCAAATATGCAAGTGCTCATTCTTTTGAAAAATGGCCGAAATCCCTTGTACGTCACAAC
>NW_019231589.1:0-2587 GCF_002742605.1 Olea europaea var. sylvestris
AAATCGCGCAGGGGGCAATTTCGTCATTTTTCACGGCTGTGTCGGAATGGACTCAAATTTGACAGGTTGATCGGGAACAAAAATCGCACCGGGGTTAATTTTGTAATTTTCGCGACAGTGTCGGTATGGGCTAAAGTTTTACAGGTTGATCGGAAACAAAAATCACGCCGGGGGCAATTTCGTCATTTTTCTCGACTGTGTCGGAATGGGCTGAAATTTGGCAGGTTGATGGGAAATAAAAATTGCGCCGAGGGTAATTTTGTCATTTTTCTCGACTGTGTGGGAATGGGCTGAAATTTGGCAAGTTGATCGGAAATAAAAATCGCGCCGGGGGTATTTTTGTCATTTTTCTCGACTGTGTCGGAATGCGCTGAAATTTGACAGATTGATCGGAAACAAAAATCGCGCCGTGGGCAATTTCGTCATTTTTCGCGACTGTGTCGGAATGGGCTCAAATTTGACAGGTTGATCGGGAACAAAAATCGCGCCGGGGGTAATTTCATCATTTTTCGCAATTGTGTCAGAATTGGCTAAAATCTGACAGTTTGATCGAAAACAAAAATCGCGCCGGGGGCAATTTTGTCATTTTTCGCAACGGTGTCGGAATGGGCTAAAATTCGACTGGTTGATCGGAAACAAAAACCGCGCCAGGGACAATTTCGTCACTTTTATCGACTGTGTCGGAATGGGCTGAAAGTTGACAGGTTGATCGGAAACAAAAATCAAGCCGGGTGCAATTTCGTCATTTTTCGCGACTGCGTCGGAATGGTCTCAAATTTGACAGGTTGATCGAGAACAAAAATCGCACCGGGTGTAATTTCGTCATTTTTCGCTACTGTATCGGAATGGGCTAAAATTTGACAGGTTGATCGGAAACAAAAATCGCGTCGTGGGCAATTTCTTCATTTTTGGCGACTGTGTCGGAATGGGCTAAAATTTGACAGGTTGATCGGAAACAAAAATCGACCCGGAGGTAATTTCTTCATTTTTCGCAACTGTGTCGAAATTGTATGAAATTTGACAGTTTGATCGGAAACAAAAATCTCGCCGGTGGCAATTTCGCCATTTTTCGCGACGGTGTCGGAAAGGTCTAAAATTTAAGTGGTTCATCGGAAACAAAAACCGCACTGGGGCAATTTCGTCATTTTTCTCGACTGTGTCGGAATGGGCAAAAATTTGACAGGTTGATCTGAAACAAAAACTGGGCCGGGGGTAATTGCGTAATTTTTCGCGACTGTGTCGGAATGGGCTAAAATTTGACAGGTTGATCGGAAACAAAAACCGCGCCAGGGGCAATTTCGTCACTTTTCTCGACTGTATCAGAATGGGCTGAAAGTTGACAGGTTGATCGGAAACAAAAATCAAGCCGGGTGCAATTTCGTCAATTTTCGCGACTACGTCGGAATGGGCTCAAATTTGACAGGTTCATCGGGAACAAAAACCGCGCCGTGGGTAATTTCGTAATTTTTCACGACTATGTCGGAATGGGCGAAATTTGACAGGTTGATCGGAAACAAAAATCGCGCAGGGGGCAATTTTGTCATTTTTCGCGGCTGTGTCGGAGTGGGCTAAAACTTGACAGGTTGATCGGGAACAAAAATCGCGCTGGGGGCAACTTCGTCATTTTTCTCGACAGTGTCAGAATGGGCTGAAATTTGAAAGGTTGATCGGAAACGAAAATCGCGCAGGGGGCAATTTCGTCATTTTTCGCGACTTTGTCGGATTTAGCTAAAATTTGACAGGTTGATCGGGAACAAAAATCGCGCCTGGGATAATTTCGTAATTTTTCGCGACTGTGTCGGAATGGGCTTAAATTTGATAGGTTGATCGGAAACAAAAATCGCACAGGGGGCAATTTCGTCATTTTTCGCGGTTGTGTCCGAATGGGCTCAAATTTGACAGGTTGATCGGGAACAAAAACTGCGCCGGGGGTAATTTCGTAATTTTTCGCGACTGTGTCGAATGGGCTAAAATTTTACAGGTTGATCGGAAACAAAAATCGCGCTGGGGGCAATTTCGTCATTTTTCTCGACTGTGTCGGAATGGGCTGAAATTTGGCAGGGTTGATCGGAAATGAAAATCCAGCCTAGGGCAATTCCGTCATTTTTTGCGACTGTGTCGAATGGGCTAAAATTTTACAGGTTGATCGGAAACAAAAATCGCGCCGGGGGCAATTTCGTCATTTTTCTCGATTGTGTTTGAATGGGCTGAAATTTGGCCAGTTGATCGGAAATATAAATCGCGCCGGGGGTAATTTCGTCATTTTTCTCGACTGTGTCGAAATGGGCTGAAATTTGACAGGTTGATCGGGAACAAAAACCGCGCCGTGGGTAATTTCGTAATTTTTCACGACTATGTCGGAATGGGCTAAAATTTGACAGGTTGATCGGAAACAAAAATCGCGCAGGGGCAATTTCGTCATTTTTCGCGGCTGTGTCGGAATGGGCTAAAACTTGACAGGTTGATCGGGAACAAAAACTGCGCCGGGGGCAATTTCTTCATTTTTCTCGACTGTGTCGAATGGGCTAAAATTTTACAGGTTGATCGGAAACAAAAATCGCGCCGGGGGCAATTTCGTCATTTTCCC
>NW_019231589.1:2726-2849 GCF_002742605.1 Olea europaea var. sylvestris
CTAAAATTTGGCTGGTTGATCGGAAATGAAAATCGCGCCTGGGCAATTTCGTCATTTTTCTCGACTGTGTCGGAATGGGCTCAAATTTGACTGGTTGATCGGAAACAAAAACCGCGCCAGGGG
>NW_019231590.1:0-2848 GCF_002742605.1 Olea europaea var. sylvestris
GTACAAATTACAAAGTTCAATCGGTAAGAACCTTGCTACATGTACACTATGGTGTACACTTTAGTTTACACTTTGTCACATGATATTACCCTGTTGGACGTTTTAAATTTCAAATAGTTCCCCCATCCAATTGACGCTTGACAACAATCCATGTGTCAAACAACGTGACAAAAATCAATGTACAAATAGCAAAGTTTAATCGGTAAGAACCTCGCGACATGTACACTATGGTGTACACTTTAGTTTACACTGCCACGTGACATTATCCTTTTGGGCGTTTAAACTTCAAATAGTTTTCCATCCATTTGATGCTGCACAAAAATATAAGTGTCAAACAACCTGTCAAAAATCAGTGTACAAATGGGAAAGTTCAATTGGTAAAAACCTTGCTTCATGTACCCTATGGTATACACTTTGGTTTAAACTTTCCACGTGACATATCCTTGTAGGACAATTCAAATTTCAAATAGTTTTCCCGTCTAATTGACACTTGGTGACAATGCAATTGTCAAACAACATGTCAAAAATCAATGCACAAATAGCGAAGTTCAATCGGCAAGGACCTTGCTACATGTATACTATGGTATACACTTTAGTTTACACTTTGTAACGTGACATTACCAATTTGGATAGTTTAATTTTCAAATAGTTTTCCCATCATATTGACACTTGAAAACAATGCAAGTGTTAAAAAACGTGAAAAATCGGTGTACAAACAGGAAAGTTCAATCTGTAAAAACCTCGCGACAAGTACACTATGGTGTACACTTTAGTTTACACTTTGCCATGTGACACTGTCCTGTTGGACAGTTTAAATTTCAACCAGTTTTCCCATCCAATAGACACTTGACAACAATACAAATGTCGAACAACGTGTCAAAAATCAGTGTACAAATAGGACAGTTCAATCGGTAAGAGCCTTGCTTCATGTACACTTTAGTTTACACATTGCCACGTGACATATCCTTGTAGGACAGATTAAATTTCAAACAGTTTTCTCATCCAATTGACACTCGACAACAATGCTAGTGTCAAACAATGTGTCAAAAATCGGAGCACAAATAGCAAAGTTCAATTGGTTAGGACCTTGCTACAAGTACACTATGGTGTACACTTTAGTTTACACTTTGTCACGTGACATTACACTGTTAGACAGTTTAAATTTAAAACAGTTTTCCCATCCTAACGACAATTGACAACAATGCAAGTGACAAACAATGTGTCGAAAATTAGTGTACAAATAGCAATGTTCAATTGGTAAGAACCTTGCTGCATGCTCATTACGGTGTACACTTTAATTTACACTTTGCCACGTGACATATCCCTGTGGGATAGTTTAAATTTCAAAGGGTTTTCCCATCCAATTGACACTTGACGACAATGCAAGTGTCAAACAACATGTCAAAAATCAGTGTACAAATAGCAAAGATCAATCGGTAAGAACCTTGCTACATGTACACTATGAGGTACACACTTTAGTTTACACTTTGTCATGTGACATTACCCATTTGGACAGTTTAATTTTCAAATAGTTTTCCCATCCTATTAACACTTGACAACAATGCAAGTGTCAAACAACTTGTTAAAAATCAGTGTGCAAATAGCAAAGTTCAATCGGTTAAAACCTCGCGACAAGTACACTCTGGTGTACACTGTAGTTTACACTTTGTCACGTGACATTACCCTGTTGGACAATTTAAATTTCAAACATTTTTCCCGTCCTATTAACACTTAACAACAATGCAAATGTCAAACAACGTGTCAAAAATTAGTGTACAAATATCAAAGTTCAATTGGAAAGAACATTGCTACATGTACACTATGGGATATATCTTAGTTTACACTTTGCCACTTGACATTACCCTGTTGGACAGTTTAAAGTTCAAATGGTTTTTCCATACAATTGACACTTGACAACAATGCAAGTGCCAAACAAGGTGTCAAAAATCAGTTTACAAGTAGCAAATTTTAATCGGTAAGAATGTTGCTATATGTACACTATGGTGTACACTTTAGTTCACACTTTGCCACGTGACATTACCCTGTTGGATAGTTTAAATTTCAAACAATTTTTCCATCCAATTGAAACTTAGTGACAATGCTAGTGTCAAACAACTTGTCAAAAATCAGTGTACAAATATCAAAGTTCAATCGCTAAGAACCTTGTAACATGTATACTATGGTGTACACACTTTAGTTTACACTTTGCCACGTGACAATACCGTGTTGGACAGCATTAATTTCAAACAGTTTTCCCATCAAATTGACACTTGACAATGATGCTAGTGTCAAAAAAATTGTCAAAAATTAGTGTACAAATAGCAAAGTTCAATCGATAAAGATCGTGATACACGTACACTATGGTGTACACATTAGTTTACACTTTTCCACTTGACATTACCCTATTGGACAGTTTAAATTTCAAACAATTTTCCCATCCAATTGATATTTGACAACATTGCAAGTGTCAAACAGCGTGTCGAAAATTAGTGTACAAATAGTAAAGTTCAATCGGTGAGAACCTTGCTACATGTACACTATGGTGTACACACCTTAGTTTACACTTTGCCAAGTGACATTACCCTGTTGGACTGTTTAAATTTCAAACAATTTTCCTATCCAATTAATATTTGACAACAATGCAAGTGTCAAACAGCGTGTCAAAAATTAGTGTACAAATAGCAAAGTTCAATTGGTGAGAACCTTGATACTTGTACACGGTGGTGTACACTTTAGTTTACACTTTGCCACGCGATATTACCCTATTGGACAGTTTAAATTTATAAGAGTTTTCCCATCTAATTGACACTTAACGTGTCAAAAATCAGTGTACAAATAATAAAGTTTA
>NW_019231591.1:0-2848 GCF_002742605.1 Olea europaea var. sylvestris
AACTATGCTACATTCCAGTTTTTTTATCAAAACAGTCATTCAACATGTCATTGGGTATTTTAAACAAGACAATTCCTATATTGCAAAATGGCCATTTATTGTCGTTAGGTATGTGACAAACGTATAACTGCAAATTTCACGAATGAACAAAGCATACCGTGGTCGGTAATCTCAGCAACCATGTTGTTCGAAACTGACCCTCCTTATTGACATGGTTATCTAATTCGTAAACCATGAGATTTCGAATGGAGAAGAAAAAGTTAATATACCATTTGAGCCTATGGTATCTACAAATCCACCGATGTTGCCTTCAACTTGATCAACTACCACATTGGGGGACGAGATAAATTGCTCTACAAGCCCTTCCATTACATGGTTGATGAATGCATTGAAGGTGTCGTCGTCTCCGGGAACGTTGTCGACTTTGCCATCAATCGCCTCTTCCGAGAGCGGAGAGGGTTCAATGTGGTAATTGGGAATGAAAATGAAAGGGGAATTTGCAATTTTGGACTACGTTGAATATACTGGAGTTGCTGGGAATGGGGTCGCCTTCGATGAAGAAGCGTATTTGCCGGGAACGAGTGAATGAAAATGAAAAGGAAATGTCTATACGGTTGGGCTAATTTCAACTTGAATTTGTTGTGTTTTGCACATTTGTTTCAGCATTTTTTATTGTTTGGTCTTGTTCCCACTTGTGGCGAGAAATTGGGTGAAAAAATACCACCTCGGCATTTTGGACACCCCATAGCATTATTGTAAATGTTTGAACAAATTTCTACTCTCAAATTGGCTTCAAGATTGGAAAAGCGGTCACTCCACTTTTCGTTAAAATTCATAAGGAAAACTTGCTTATCGTTCAAATGTATGTTGATGACATTATTTTTGGTGCAGGTAATGATTCATTTTTGTTGGTTCTACATTTTTATCCTAAAATAATGAATTGAGTTCATATAGGCATTTTGGATGTTTCTACTGGAATAGCCTTTCTAGATATATTTTTAGTTACTCCTTTAGTATTCAACTTGCTCAATTCTTCGAACGCCGACAATCCAAAGCGTTCCAAATATGCGATTGTGCTCGTTCTTCCACAAACGGCCGAAATCCATCATACGTCACGACGAAGCAATGAGTTCAATCTAAAACGATCGCTACATTTTCGAAAAGTACTTATTGGCCAAAAATGGACACCGTATGAAAAAGTTAAGCTCAATTCTTCGAACGCCGGCAATCCAGGCGTTCCAAATATGCGATTGTGCTCGTTCTTCCACAAACGGTAATGTCATAAAAATTGAATTTTGTCAGAATTCCATCTACGTGCGAATTATCTAAATCAATAACGAAATGCACCGATGATATCTATTGAATTTCAAATTCATGGGTTAATTCGCTTCGTATAGATTGATTTGATTTGCTTGGGGGTATGAATGATGGTAGATAGAGATGCAACATGCCATGGAGAAGTCGGTGATTATTCTTTAATTTGATTACGAAATGTTTACATTTTCTTTTAAATAGACTTCTATGGGCATTGTGGGTCTGTTCGGTATTGATTATGAGAATTGATTTTTAACCGTTAGAAAGAAAAGTAGGTCCCACTGGTGAGTGAAGAATTAAAAAATAATGATTGAAATAGTGAAATAACGGTCAAAAAATTAATTTTTGGTGTGAAATATTGCTGCAAAAAAAGTGTTAGCGTTTCGGCTTCTGACTTAATTTTAAAAATTTGTAACTCACTCGTTACTTGGAATTTTTAGACAGTCCCAATGGCATTGCTCTGCTATTCTGTCCAAGCCTGGCTGAGGAAGAGTTACGGGGCATAAAACAAAAAAATACGCTGATGGGTCGTGGGCGAAAGCCTAACGGAGTAATGCCGCATGGAGGTAGAGGAAGGCCCACGGGTTGTGAACTTCTTTTCTCGGATATGAAAGCGCAAATCTCTATAAGAACGGTGCGTTCCGAGGTCTGAAGTGTAATGGAGATTCCGTAAATTATCCAACAAGATACCTAAAAGGAATTCAAATTGGGGCTGTCTCATAGGTTAGCTACTAAATAAACTTGGAATCATGTTAATCTAGTGTCGTTAGAATTTTATATGTCAACTAAAAGTAAATTACACTGGATAGTGTTGCTGTTTTCTGCTTCTACCCTCAACTTCAAAAATTCATAACTCAATCATTACTTGAAATTTTTGGATGAAACCAATGGAGTTTGATAGTCTTATGGACTAGCTACTGAATAAAGTTAAAATCATGTTATTTCGATATTTGTGGAATTTTATATGTCATTTTAAGTAAACCACACCTTCCGACCGAGTTGTGCGAGGTTTTGAAAAAAATATTTTAATAACTCATACATTGTAGACGGAAGTCAAATTCTGGATATATCATAGTATAAGGAGCTTCCTACCTTATATTAAAATTTCATGAAGTTTCGGAGTTGGTAACTATGCAAACTAATTTATTTTGACAATTGTAGCTTGAGATATAATGCAAGACAGCAATATTTTTTTTATTTCCTAGCTTTAATGTTCACGTCAACAATAAATACATGCATGGAAATCATTCTAAAGACATGTAACGACCTGGGTACCAAGCTGTTAGCTTACATAATGTCCATTTTGGTTGGGCCTTACGTCCACTTACCCCTAATGGCTTTCTGTCGTGTCCGTAAGAATTCACAACTTATAACATTTCCCTTAAGTAAAACTAGAAAATAACAAAACTAGCTAGTGCAATTTACCTTAAGTGACATATAAAATTCTATCCATATTGAATTAACACAATTCCAAGTTTATTTAGTAGCTAACCTATGTGGTTATCCAGCGCCATTGGTTTTGTCTAAAAATTCC
>NW_019231592.1:0-2847 GCF_002742605.1 Olea europaea var. sylvestris
AACCTGGGTCGGCGACAGCATGAATTTCCTAAGCACCGCCCTAAAGAAAGGGTGCAGAGGAAGACGCATACCTGCCTTGAACATGTATTCACTCACGGCCACGCAGCCGGGCCTCGGATAGTAGGCTCGCTCATTCGGCTCGGGGACTAACATTTCTATGTAGTGGGGTACACTGTACCTCTCCCTAAGTTCTCCCAACCTCTTCTCCGTCATATTCGAGGGCACTCTAGAAGCCCCCCACTTCTGGGTATAATCTACAGGCTCCTCGGCCATGGCATGCCTATCCACCTCGAACATCCCTCCGTGACCGACCCCATAGTCTAAAGACGCCACTGTAACAAGTTCCCTACCTGAAGTGGACTCCATTTTCTCAGTAAAAAGACAGTAACAAGGGTTTTTGTGCAAACAATACCTAAGGGAATTCGACACAAACGGAGACTGGCCGGAATTTAATATCACAGTCAACCTCGACGCCGGAAAATTTGGAGATTTGAGAGAGTTTCAGAGTGCAAAGTGTTCAAAAATCCTAAAAATTGGGATTTTCTTGCCTTTTATAAAGGTCCAAGACGAACCCCAGTCGTCAGATCAAATCTCAGTCAATCCGAGCCCTCCATTTCAGATCCAATCCGAGGCGTTGAATTCAAACGGTTTTTAAATCCTACGCTTCAGAATTATGCGTGCCTCCCACGCACCTCTCCAACGCGTCTGCTTCTAGAAGCGCCAGCTGCCCTCATAATTGCATTTTTAATTCGACGGCACAGCGCCTTGGAAGTCGTAACGGTTCAGCCACTTTTCCTCGAAAACAAGCACAAAACATCAAATCATTGGCACAGCAGCCAACGCACAATCATTACCATTGGACCTTGGCAAGCCTCGCAGGTTCG
The DNA here is from genome assembly GCF_002742605.1 of Olea europaea var. sylvestris. Lineage (NCBI taxonomy): Eukaryota > Viridiplantae > Streptophyta > Magnoliopsida > Lamiales > Oleaceae > Olea > Olea europaea. The sequence continues at coordinate 885 of NW_019231592.1, forward strand.
GTTCCTCAACCACCTCGGCTTCTCTCTTCGCCATTCAGCAATCAAGCCTCGCAAGTTCGGTTCCTCAACCACCTCGGCTTCCTCTTCGCCATTCAGCAATCAAGCATCGCAGGTTTGGTTCCTCAACCACCTCGGCTTCTCTCTTCGCCATTCAGCAATCAAGCCTCGCAGTTTCGGTTCCTCAACCACCTCGGCTTCCTCTTCACCATTCAGCATCAAAGCCTCGCATGTTCGGCTACTCAACCACCTCGGCTCATCTTCAGAGTTCAAACACCTGCCTACTTCATCGCTCACCCACAGCAACACTTCTCAAACTCCAACCATGATATAAATATCTATACTTAGACTTGGGGGACTATTATTCAGGGTTCAAAAATTCTTTCAACTTTTACTCCATTAAAGTCCACGCATTACATTAATGATTATACTTGGACTTGGGGGACTATTGTTGCGTGTTGTCACACCTGTCCTACCCACCTGGGCCAATGGCCCACTCATCCTGATCCACGTGGCATTCCTGTCGAGGTGACACATATTGTCGAGGTGGGTTATATCCGAAGTGCCTCAAGCCGAGGTTCATTCGTCCAGGCTCCTCGATCCGATGTACTCTGCCGAAGTCCAACTACCGAGCCCCATGACCCGAAGCATGGAACCTATTGAATTTAGCTGAGGTCCTCAAGTGGAAGTTTTTGTCATATGGTCGAAGCCCCGAAGCTGATGCGCGAGCCTCTTAACCACAAGGAGTTTCCTCCACAATCACTTCTCCCAAGAGATCCCCTGCTCAGAGATCTTATTCAAATGACTGATGGAACGTTTATCACAAGCATAAAGGTCAAGTCTTGTCACTAGTATAGAGGACCTGCGCAAGCAATAAATGCGCCGTAAGCTAGCAAGTCAAGTTCCATATCTAAGAAAAGACGTTTGAACTAAAGAGATGAGGCCACGTGCCACTTCATCCAAGGGCTCCCATTTCATATGTATCACTATAAATACTTCCATTGTGTAATGTCAAAGGCTAATGCAAGAATCAATACTAAAGACTACTTTTACTCAACTCTCTCTCATTTTTACTTGCAATACACAAATCAAGTTTCAACACTTTTACATATACATCTACGAGCACCGATTGGTAATTAGTGTACAATCGGATTACGAACAACCCGTCGGATTTCGAACGTCACCGTCCCACGTCGTTGGACTACTCCCACGCCCCTTTGAACCGCTCGATTTAGACCGCCCACGTGTCCTAGCGTGTTGGACATTCGCCCACGCAAGCGCGGGTGGGACCGACATCTGTTGGCTCACTTTTTGGGGTCAACAATTAACATCCTTAATCCATCTCAACATTAACAAGCGACACGTCGACTTCAACGTTATTTTCACAAGCAAAGCCACAAAATATGCTATATAATTCAACTTCAACGACTAAATAGGCTAGACGAATACTTTAAGCAACAATGTGAAATTTCAAACAAAAAAAATGTAGGCTAGTGAAGTTTTAAGAGGATTTCTGCCCGTTATACAATAACATAATAGCTAAATTTATTGACAACTTCAATAGAAATTACCTTTGTACCCTTTTGCATTTAGCTCTTATTTGACACTTTTTAAAATTTTAATACATTTTTCTGCCTCTTCCGTTTTAATCACATTTTTTAATAAAATAATATTATATGTAAATAAAAAAATTTCCTTCTTTTTTAATCACACATTCTTCAAAAAAATACTATTCCATAATACATTTTACCAAAATTTCTCTTTATGTTGGGACTCAAACAAGAGCTTATTTTAGTATGAGAGTGACATTTTAGAAAATTGCTTCCTGCTGAGTCAAACTGTTCTGTCTAAAAATGCTAAGAAAATGGGTACCAAACAAGCGAGTAATATTATTCAATTTCAATGAGTAAATAGGATAGAAGAATACTTTAAGCACCAATGTGAAATTTCACCTAAACAACTCTCA
>NW_019231593.1:0-2847 GCF_002742605.1 Olea europaea var. sylvestris
AAATCCCATTTCTATTCATATTCAAATTTCCTCCTTTGTGTTCTTCAAGTTTGGTGGAAAATACTTTGTGCTTTAGTATTTTCTGCAACAAGGCTTGTTATAATCTTTCAAATCATTTGCCGAATTACCCTTAAGCATCTCATAAAACACAAGAGAGGGGACAAATAACGTTTGAGGACAGGGATCCCGCGTTCAATTCTTCGAAAATTATTAAATTGAATTATTTTATTTATCGTTCCATCAAATATGATGCGCCAAATGTGCCCTTAAATCAATAATAAAAAATTAAACTCACATTTTTACAAAGTTGAGATTTGTTTAGATGATTTCCTTTTTCTATTCCTTCTGCTTTGTCATTAGAAATATTCAATAGTTGTTTGCATCATAAGCTTTTACAACACATTATTTCCGATTATATGAAAAACATAGAGAGTCATTCAAAGCACTCAACCATTTCATGTAATCTAGTAAACTTTTTTTTTTTTTGTTCCAATTGGATCGCTTTATATTAATTATATAGTTTTAATTAAGTTACTATATTTATTGAACTTAAAAAAATAATGGTTAACCAACTAGGAATTCACTGGAGCTTCAATGAATCCAATGAGAACTTTAGGGCCTACAATACTTATACAACATTAAGGGGGCATTTGGTTTGGTGTTTTCTATTTTTAGTTTTTGAAAACGCTCAAAGCGCATTTGGTCACTCGTTTCTGAAAATACATTTTCGAAAACTAGAAAAAATTTATAACTGAAAACTCAAAACGATTAGTGTGTTCTCTTTGTCGTTGTCGGGTCGTTTTCTATTTTCGATTTTTCAAAATAGTGAAAAGGTGTTCTCTTTCCTATTTTCGAAAACGAAAAAAATTTGTGAAGAAAAAACAAAACGACATTTTTGTCGTTTTGGGCATTTTCAGTACAAAACTAAAAAAAAAAAAAATTGAAAACACGGAAATGGTTCCAAAATGATAAAAAGAACGCATTTTCATCAATTTCAAAACATGCACTCAAAACACAAAACTCAAAGTAAATTCAAAACTCAAAACTACAAAAGTGAAATACGAAGAGAACATCTAAATTCAAAACTCAAAACTACAAAAGTGAAATACGAAGAGAACATCTCCTTATTTTTTCATTTTGAGTATTTTCAGTTAAAAAACTCAAACCGTGAAAAACGCTCAGAACACAGCATTTTTGTTTTTTTAAGGGATGTTAAGCAGTACTTTTAAATAGTAAATTTACCAAGTTTAAAATATATATATTATCTGGTAATATATTAGCATAAAATTATTATATTTTACTAAATAATTAAATTATTTGAATAAATTACATAAAAAATTTCTTAACATTTATTATTTTTATTTTTGTAGCAAGAAAAAATAGTAAATTCACCAAGTTTAAATGTATATTATCTGGTAATATATTAGCATTAAATTATTATGTTTTACAAAATAATCAAATTAGTTGAATAAATGTCGTAAAACAATTTCTTAACATTTATTATTTATTATTTTAATTTTGTAGCAAGAAAAATATAATAAATTCACCATGTTTAAAATATATATTATCTGGTAATATATTAGCGTAAAATTATTATGTTTTACTAAATAATCTAACCAGTTGAATAAATGTCATAGAACAATTTTTAAAAATTCATTATTCATTATTTTATTTTTGGCAGCGAGAAAAAATAGTAAATTCACCAAGTTTAAATTATATATTATGTGGTAATATATTACCATAAAATTATTATATTTTACTAAATAATTAAATTAATTAAATAAATGCCTTAAAACAATTTCTAAAAATTTTAGACCAAAAACACATTTTCTAGCTTTCTGTTTTGAGAAACCGTTTTTCAAAATGACAAACCAAACACATTTTCTGTAATTCAAAAATAATATCTCAAAATAGAAGACAGAAACACAAACCAAACGCACCCTAAGTATATAAACTATACAACCCTCACAAATGCCCCTCCATCGATTGCCTAGATAACTGCAAAATTGCACTTATTAATGGATCATTATTATTTGAAACTTGATTCAATCTATCGGTACTACCGCAAGACTGTTGACATTAAAGATTAAATATTCAATGCCATGTCCTATTTCCTATTTTACACCTTTCATGACATAGACATGTACCTCTCAAAAATTCTAGACATTTTAATGCTAATGAATTGAATCATTTTATGCTCTGTTCTTTCATTGTTTTTTATTCTACATAGAATCTAGGAAATGCATAAGTAGCTTCTTCACCATTTTTTATCATTATTCACCATTTTACTCTTCATGTCATTTTTTTTTTTTAACTTTTTCCTGTTTGTTCACTTTTCCCTTTCCACAACGCGATTTATAATATGACATCTTATCAATTGTGTCTTTTTGTTGAGATAGTTTAAGTTAAATATTGATAAAGACTTAGTCTACTTTTTTTCCCTTTTGAGATTTTGAATCTTTTAATGTGTGGAATATATAAAAGTTTCATTCATTAGTGTGATTCAGTTCGTTTTCTTCGGACTGGTTGGTCGATTCAATTGTAACTCATAGGCTTGTTAGATCATTATGTGTTTGAATTTGCTAGAGTAACCAAACATTTAGTTTGCTTTCCTTCTTTCTTTTTTGGATTAGGGGAACACACTTTTTAGATCATTGTGCGTTTGAATTGGCTAAAGTAACAAAACCATTAAGTTGCTCTCTTTTTTTTTTTGGCTAGTGGAAGACAATGGATTGCATGATTTGAGGGTCAAATTGGGTATTTGATATTGTCTACATTTGAAATGAATGAAAATAAGTGCTTAAATGTTGTCACATGAATAAAAAGAAGATTTCTAGAAAAAGGAAT
>NW_019231594.1:0-2847 GCF_002742605.1 Olea europaea var. sylvestris
CCAATATACCAGAGCGGACCTATCTGAGTTCGTAAATTACTTTAGGACCACCACTATTTGTCCTAAAGTCTTTGGAAACTGCACCAACCAAAAAATCACGAATGAGTCTCGAATGCCTGAAGAACAACGCTGTCCAAATTCTACTGCGTGCCCTAAAATAGAAAACTTTCAACACGAAAAATGTCAGAAATAATATGAGGAACAAACTGCTTGAAGGGACCTCCTCGAAATTCCCGCTCACGCGAGTCTCCTTCACTCTGTGCGTGGGCCACACGCACTGGAGTTGACCATCACCCACATCCCTATAGGGTGTGCCTCCTCCTGCACATCACGCTAGTGGTTCTATTTCCCCAAACTCCTTCTAGATTGATTAGAAAATGCGAAAAACGGAGACTGTTTTTGACAATTTTTGGACAGCTTCTTTGATGTGATTTCTGCAGTGATTTTTGGACCTTTTTGGTATGTTTCACGACCCAAAACCACCACCTTGAAGCTCTGATACCAATTGTTGCGGACGCTCTCTTGAAAGATCTTCAAGTTGGTGATTTTCGGGCTCAATCCAACGTACCTTTCTCAACCAACAACCAGTCCAATTGGCTCATAACCACAACCAATTGATTCACCTTGGTTGCTATTCAATCTTACCCACTTAGGATAAGAAAGGATGATGATTTGTGGCCACAAAGGCTAGGAGAAGACACCACAAAGGTATACTATGAAGAAACCACTAATTGCACACGTTATACGAGCATTCTGGGCACTTCTGGAGACCTTTTTTCTCACACAAAAGGGGGTAGCTGGGATTCTCCTTTTCTTCTCTCAAAATCAAACAATACATCATGAGAAAGTGGCTAGGGTTATAGCCATATATATACTCTAGGGTTACGCTTTAAGTTGGACCATTAAAGGGGTAAACGGGCCAAGATTCAAGCCATCCAGTAGCTCATGGACTTGGTTGTTAGACTTATTTTATTCATCGGTCTATGCCTATGAAATAATATTAACCCACGTTAACATCATAACCCGGGATTTATTGGGTATCAAAAACTCAACAGGAGCTAATTTATTTATTTATTTTTTTAACCAAAAGAAGCTGTCAGCGGTTGTTGTTGGTGGTTGTTTTAGCAATTACAGTTTCAACCTTCTTTAACAGCAAAATCCTGGTTTTAGCTATGATACGAAAATATGATTTATCAATGGAAATATTTAATAGAGAAAGAGAAAAGCAATATAAGAAGAAGAACAAGAGAAGAAGAAAGGGAAGAAGAAGAGAAGCAAGAAAGGGGAGAGTACCCGGGAGAATGTGGGGAGAAGACCGAAGAAGTAGAGATTTAGGGAGGAAGACAGGAGAAAACTTGTTAACGAAGCATTTCATTCACATTCATCAATCATTATCTCCTTTGAAAATACCTTACCAATCTATGTAAATAGAGAACTCGACAAATCCAGAAAGTAAATTGTCTTGGGTCAAACCCATTAATACAAGCCGAATTCAAACTAAACAAAACATATATGGGTGATGATCGCATCAAGAATACTCACAAAGATTTTCAACAAGATTCAATTAACCTCCCAATTAAACAAAATTGCAAACAGATTTCACTTTTCCTTTTACTAAATGTAACTCCCAGTGCATTGTATATAGATTGCATTATAATTAGAATTGATAGTATGTAATTGTCTAATTATTTAGAAATCAAATGTATAAATATCAAATACGAGCATTTATAGCATGAAATTCACTTCTTTCTTCGACGTCAACTTTTTCTCTAGATACAAAGGCTTCAGTTTCAAATGCTACCCGAACATCGAAACTACATGACAAAAGTTAATGAGATTTGTCTTAAAAAAAAAAAAAGAAGAAGTATGAATGACTCTTCTAAAATGTTAGTTGAGCTACAATATTTGAAATAGTAGCATAAATATTTGTCATGGCATTTGAAATAGTCACTAAGGTTTGCTATATGGCATTCAAAATAGTCATTGCGGCAAAAGAAATGAAGAAAAATTAGCGGACCAAGTCAAGATACTTGGCAAACATCAAACATGATGTCTCTACTCACGAGATATTAAGACTAATAACCCAACAGATTTTTAAAGATCCTCTTAACTATAGATGTTAAACTGCAAACTTAATCAATTCACCAGATAGAAAATGATTAAATTAATATCATTTGGTACACAAGCAAATTTCAATTTATAAGTTATCTTTGAAACTTCCAACAAAGGTTTAACTTATGTGGTGAAAGAGCAAGATAGAGGTAAAATGTTGCATTCTTCTGGTCACGCTTTATAAGACACTAATATGAACACTCCCAAGGCCCTGGTTGCAAAATAAAAGAAAGTTAGAGCATCAGCCAGCATAATTTCTAATGTTCTTAGTTCAGTATAGATAAGGTTTAAAGATGTCACGCATTTTTAAACAATAATGAAACACACTAAATGCAAATAACATAGAAAACTAAAAAATAATCAATAAGTACCAAATCTTTTTTGCCCAAATTGCATATCCAATGCTTTCAATTAATCTACTACTGTAGATTGTCTTCTCACTTCAAGGTAAAATGTTGCATTCTTCTGGTCACGCTTTATAAGACACTAATATGAACACTCCCAAGGCCCTGGTTGCAAAATAAAAGAAAGTTAGAGCATCAGCCAGCATAATTTCTAATGTTCTTAGTTCAGTATAGATAAGGTGTGTCACGCATTTTTAAACAATAATGAAACACACTAAATGCAAATAACATAGAAAACTAAAAAATATTCAATAAGTACCAAATCTTTTTTGCCCAAATTGCATATCCAATGCTTTCAATTAATCTACTACTGTAGATTGTCTTCTCACTT
>NW_019231595.1:0-2847 GCF_002742605.1 Olea europaea var. sylvestris
TCCGTCGCGAAAAATGACGAAATTGCCCCTTGCGCGATTTTTGTTTACGATCAACCTGTCAAATTTGAGCCCAATCTGACCCCATCGCGAAAAATGATGAAATTGCGTCCGGATAAATTTTTGTTTCGGATCAACCAGTCAAATTTGAGCCCATTCCGACACCGTCGCGAAAAATGACGAAATTGCCCCTAGCGCGATTTTTGTTCCCGATCAACCTGTCAAATTTGAGCCCATTCCGACTCCGTCGCGAAAAATGACGAAATTCCCCCAAGCGAGATTTTTGTTCCTGGTCAACCTGTCAAATTTTAGCCCATTCCGACTCCGTTGCGAAAAATGATGAAATTGCCCCCTGCGCTATTTTTGTTTCCGATCGACCTGTCAAATTTGAGCCCATTCCGACACATTCGTAAAATTGACGAAATTGCCCCTGGCGTGATTATTTTTCCGATCAACCGGTCAAATTTGAGCCCATTCCGACTCCGTCGCGAAAAATGACGAAATTACCCCTTGAGCGATTTTTGTTCCAGATCAACCTGTCAAATTTGAGCCCATTCCGGCTCCGTCGCGAAAAATGACGAAACTGCCCCCTGCGCGATTTTTGTTTCCGATCAACCTGTCAAATTTGAGCCCATTCCGGCTCCGTCGCGAAAAATGACGAAACTGCCCCCTGCGCGATTTTTGTTTCCGATCAACCTGTCAAATTTGAGCCCATTCCGGCTCCGTCGCGAAAAATGACGAAACTGCCCCCTGCGCGATTTTTGTTTCCGATCAACCTGTCAAATTTGAGCCCATTCCGGCTCCGTCGCGAAAAATGACGAAATTCCCCCCGGCGAGATTTTTGTTCCCGGTCAACCTGTCAAATTTGAGCCCATTCCGACTTCATCACGAAAAAGGACAAAATTGCCCCCTGCGCGATTTTTGTTTCCGATCAACCTGTCAAATCTGAGCCTATTCCGACACCTTCGTAAAAATGAAGAAATTGCCCTTAGAGTGATTTTTGTCTCCGATCAACCTATCAAATTTGAGCCCATTCCGACCCCGTCGCGAAAAATGACGAAATCGCCCCTTGGGCGATTTTTGTTTACGATCAACCTGTCAAATTTGAGCCAAATCCGACCTCGCCGCGAAAAATGACGAAATTGCGCCCGGATAAATTTTTGTTTCGGATCAACCAGTCAAATTTGAGCCCATTCCGACACCGTCGCGAAAAATGACGAAATTACCCCTAGCGCGATTTTTGTTCCCGATCAACCTGTCAAATTTGAGCCCATTCCGACTCCGTCGCGAAAAATGACGAAATTCTTCCAAGCGAGATTTTTGTTCCCGGTCAACCTGTCAAATTTTAGCCCATTCTGACTCCGTCGCGAAAAATTACGAAATAGCCCCCTGCGCTATTTTTGTTTACGATCGACCTGTCAAATTTGAGCCCATTCCGACACCTTCGTGAAATTGACGAAATTGCCCCTGGCGTGGTTATTTTTTCGATCAACCTGTCAAATTTGAGCCCATTCCGACACCTTCGTGAAATTGACGAAATTGCCCCTGGCGTGGTTATTTTTTCGATCAACCTGTCAAATTTGAGCCCATTCCGACTCCGTCGCGAAAAATGACGAAATTACACCTTGAGCGATTTTTGTTCCAGATCAACCTGTCAAATTTGAGCCCATTCCGACTCCTTCGCCAAAAATGACGAAATTCGCCCTGGATCGATATTTGTTTTTGATCAACCTATCAAATTTGAGCCCATTCCGACTCCGTCGCGAAAAATGACGAAATTGCTCCCGGCGCGATTTTTGTGTCCGTTCAACCTGTCAAATTTGAGCCCATTCCGACACCATCGCAAAAAATGACGAAATTGCCCAAGATTTTTGTTCCCGTGACACCTGTCAAATTTGAGCCCATTCCGACTCCGTCGCGAAAAATGACGAAATTCCCCCCGGCGAGATTTTTGTTCCCGGTCAACCTGTCAAATTTGAGCCCATTCCGACTTCGTCACGAGAAACGACAAAATTGCCCCCTGCGCGATTTTTGTTTCCGATCAACCTGTCAAATTTGAGCACATTCCGACACCTTCATAAAAATGACGAAATTGCCCCTGGCGTGATTTTTGTCTCCGATCTACCTGTCAAATTTGAGCCCATTCTGACTCCGTCGCGAAAAATGACGAAATTCATCCCGGCGCGATTTTTGTTTACAATCAACGGTCAAATTTGAGCCCAATCCGACCCCGTCGCGAAAAATGACGAAATTGCGCACGAAAATTTTTTTGTTTCCGATCAACCTGTCAAATTTGAGCCCATTCCGACACCGTCGCGAAAAATGACGAAATTGCCCCCGGCGCGATTTTTGTTTAAGATCAACCTATCAAATTTGAGCCCATTCCGACTCCGTCACGAAAAATGACGAAATTCCACCCGGCGAGATTTTTGTTCCCGGTCAACCTGTCAAATTTGAGCCAATTCCGACTCCGTCGCGAAAAATGACGAAATAGCCCCCTGGGCGATTTTTGTTTCCGATCGACCTGTCAAATTTGAGCCCGTTCCGAAACCTTCATGAAATTGACCAAATTGCCCCTGGCGTGGTTATTTTTCCGATCAACCTGTCAAATTTGAGCCCATTCCGACTCCTTCGCCAAAAATGACGAAATTCCCCCTGGATCGATATTTGTTTTCGATCAACCTATCAAATTTGGGCCCATTCCGACTCGGCCGCGAAAAATGACGAAATTGCTCCCGGCGCGATTTTTTTGTCCGATCAACCTGTGAAATTTGAGCCCATTCCGACACCGTCGCGAAAAATGACGAAATTGCCCCCGGCGCGATTTTTATGTCCGATCAACCTGTCAAA
>NW_019231596.1:0-1404 GCF_002742605.1 Olea europaea var. sylvestris
GTCAATAAAAGAACACCCCTTTTTGGGACTTTGTCTCAAGATGTTTGTCCCTTACACAATCGTCTGATCCCTTTTAATTGTTAACGACTAACCCGCGCGAAACATGTTCAAATTGAGAAGAGTTAGAGTTGAGCTCAATTTGTTTTTCACGAGCAGAGCGAGGTTGGCTCGTTTTTGGACTTATGGGCCGACTGATTTTTGAACTTGTTTTATTAATTTCTTAAAAATAAAAAATAAAAAATGCGATGGTTCAGTCCATGAGGTCCACGAGCACAAGAGCCAAATCAAGCTAGTTTGTGGGCACAAGCTGAGATCAGCTAGTCCATATGGCCGAATCAAGCTCAAGTGTCTAAGGGTCAAGCTGGCTCGACTCATTGCCACCTCTATGCTAAATGAAGAAAATCAAACTAAGTGAGATAAGAACCATTTACCCTTCAATTAAAATTGTGTCAAAAAATTTTGAACGACTAGGCTTGTTACTGATTGTAATAAGAACTATGTCTAATTTCAATGAGTAATTCTATATGTACAATGTTTTGTACAATCTAGTTAATAAGGGCTAAATGTTGCTAAATATTGAAAACAATCTTTTCGGACTAGGTAATGACTGGGTCGCTCTTCCTTTCTCGAAAACCTTTTGTGTGCTGCTATGCATATATTGACTTGCTGTCGATTTAAGATTAGTTAATTGTATAGCATCACAAAATATTATCTAACCTAACACATTAGGTTTCATGAAGAAAAAATTGGTCTTTTGGGTGCAGAATTCCACCATATGAAATTTCAAACTTTAACATTCACAGCACAATTCTTAAGTCATAACCCAACTCACCTACTTCACTTGCTCTCTGTTAAAAATGTACCCAAAAAAATCTATTAAAATATGAAACTCCCTAAAAGGTTATAACCAAACCAAACCCACGTTGGATTTATCTATAATCAAATTTAAATACATTCACGTCACAATCTAACATAAGAGAATTCGTATAACTTTGAACAAAAAATTGACATTCACGACTTAATAAAAGCTATTTCAAGTTTTCAACTAGTCAAAAGGGGGAAAAACGATTTCGATCATTTGTATGTAAGGCAATAATCAAATTTTATTATCGATGTTGAATTTGAATAATTATCAATCATGAAAAATAAAAAATTTCAAGATAAATAGGATTGGATCAAGAAGCGGAGTTCCCAGTCAAAGAGGCAAAATATTGAAAGATACCGTGCAGTACGGAAGATTAATGCAGGGAAAGTTGGCGGATAGAGTGGACAAATATCAGACAACTTTCTTGAAAGTCAGACCATAGATGGGGTATTCGTACGTACAGGTTTTGGTTGGTTCGCCAACTTTTTCTCACTCCAATTTATTTCATTTTATGAAATTGACACTATTTTTTTTTTTTT
>NW_019231596.1:19474-22321 GCF_002742605.1 Olea europaea var. sylvestris
CCAGAAGCTTGTTTCAGTCCATATAAGGACTCAACATGTTTACAAACTTTGTGGATTTCGCTTGGAGACATCTTTAGGTTGCTGTATGTATATCTCTTCTTCTAACTCACCGTTTAGGAATCTCATTTTCACATCCATTTGGTGAATCTCAAGGTTATGTATTGCCGCAGTTGCAGTTAGTAACCTTATCGAAGTGATTCTGGCCATGGGCGAGTAGGTAAAGAAGTCAAATCCATCTTTCTGCCTATATCCTTTGGCAACCAATCTAGCCTTATATTTATCAATGGATCAATCATGTTTTAATCCATTTATACCCTAAGGCTTATTTTCGAGAGGTATATCTACCAATTCCCATGTATGAATTTGCATTCTAGAATCTATCTCACTATTGATAGCTTCCTTCCAATGCGGTGCTTCCGAAATAAATATTGCTTCTTCAAAAGTCTTTGGGTCATTTTCTATCATATATGTGAGAAAATTCGGACCAAACGAAGTGGACATTCTAGCCCTCTTACTATGCCTTAGTTTATCTTCATTTGAAGATCCATTTGTAGTTTCATATGTTCTGTTATTCAAACTTACATTTTCCTTATCTTTGCAAGGAAACACATTCTCAAAGAATATCACATTCCTTAACTCAATTATGATACCCTCATATATATCCGATTTGTGTACGAGGAAACGATATGCACTACTATTATTGGCGTATCCAATAAATATGCAATAAATCGTTTTAGGACCAATCTTTATTTGTTTGGGCTTAAGAACCTCAACCTTGGACAAACACCCCCACACTTTTAAGTGTTGGTAGGAAGGAGGAAATATTTCCATAACTCATATGATGTCTCTTCCATTTTCTTGAGAGGTACAGAAAAGTATAACTTTAAATTAAGTTACCGTCACAATTCCTAAATTAAGGTTATATATCCAAATAGTAGCGTTGTACCCACACGACTTGAACTTTCCACATAAGTTCTCAAGCATTTATGATAACCCCCACATTTTTGGATTATTTTTGAACTTAGAGTTTATCAACTCTTTCATAGTTCAATTCATTTATCACTTAAATAATATCCGTATCGGATACTTGGTGAAAGTCTAAATACTTTCAAAATAGTGGTCATTGCTTCACATGAATGAAAAATCATTTTTCACTCGAAATTGTACTTCAATCAATCATATTAATTTGATCGTCCAAATTAAAGTTAGGTCATCTTTAAGGTCGTCATAAACCAACTTAATTGGTTCCACTAGTGAAGTCAAATTCAACAATGAAGAAGAATAAGCATCTTCAACAATGTGAAACTTTCACATTTGTGACATTTCACAAATAATATTATTCACATCAAATAATAAGGTACATTTCACATTATTCACCATATTCACATTTGAAAGAATAAATCAACCATGGATTGACAAGTTGTGCTTTCAAAGTCACAACCTTACAAAATGACATACCTCTTGAAATTAATCCTAGAATATTTCATAATATTCTTCACAATTTTTACATAACATAGTTTTTATCCTTTACAAATGAATGTTATTTCTCAATCATTATTTTTACGGATATCTGGCACCACTGCCAACTATAGACACAATTTGTGCTCTATAAACTATTCTCATATCCCAATAATTGAGCAAGCAATTTTCACTTTAAAATAATTAGGACAAAACCACATTTTGTCGTACTCTTATGCAACTATAATTTTGCATAAGTCATCTCATTTAATTTCATAAAATTAATTAAGGCTATCATCATTAATCAAGGTTTGTATAATTTTCAAACCAAAATCCATGGACATATATCAGATTTACAACTTCATACCATATATGTCACTTATCGGATTGACGCATACCGTATATGGAAGCTTACCAACTTACCGTATTTGGCAGCCTACTGTATATGACAGCTTACCTTATTTGGTAGCTTACATACTTACCGTATTTAGCAGCCTATTGTATATGGAAGCCTAGGGATGGCAAAAAGGCTAGAGCTCTCGGGCTGCCCGTGGCTCAGCCCACAAAAAGCTCCAGCCGGCTCGGCTCGAGGCTCGATCAAACCGAGCCTAAGCTCGGGCCGAGCCCCATCTTGGGTTGTCGGGCCGAGCTCGCTGCCGGCTAGCAAAAAAAAATTTCCTCTCAAAAGGCAGCAAGCTGCTGCCTTTGTTACAAAGGCAGTCAGCTGCCTTTTAAGAGGAAAAAAAGGGGAAAAAAAGGAGCCGGCTCGACTCGGTAAAGCTCGAGCCGAAAGCTCGGCTCGGGCAAAAAAAGCCCGTTTTCAAAAAGCTCAAGCCGAGCCAGAGCCTTGATTTTCGCTCATGAGCCGGCGTAGCTCGGCTCGACTCGTTGCCATCCTTATGGAAGCCTACCGTATTTAGCAGCTATGAAATGAACAGACATAATTTTCCATACTCACGGAACATCAAGAGACTATTATCCACATCACAAATCTGGATTTGAATGTTTCACAGTAGCACTAGAAAAATTAGGCAACATCCTAATGCAAAAGTGGCCTCGTGATACATACCCACATGTAAGACAGATTTTAATTCTCTTACTCATAAATCACTAATTATTTGAATCTCTCATCAGTGGACTTCCTTTGCAAATTATATATATTAAGCAATAATCATCACATGCATAAGGATAAACTACACGTGGAAAGATGAAGGAAACTAAAGTCGGATTTGAACAGTCATCATGACCAACTTAAATGTTCTCGTTTCACTTTTGAAACTTCCACCAATTAACCGAAAAAGAAAACTGAATTCTTTATTATGAATTGACACGATCAATATCAACAAATATGGCTTTGGTAATTTCCAATAGCAAATTCATTAGAAATGG
>NW_019231597.1:0-2155 GCF_002742605.1 Olea europaea var. sylvestris
GATTTTTTTTCCGATCAACCAGGGAAATTTCAGGCAGTTTCGACACCGTCGCGAAAAATGATGAAATTGCCCCGGCGCGATTTCTGTTTCCGATGAACTAGTCAAATTTCAGCCAGTTTCGACACCGTCGCAAAAAATGACTAAAATTACCCTGGCGCGATTTTTTTTCCTATCAACCAGTCAAATTTCAGCCCGGTTTGACACCGTCGCGAAAAATGACGAAATTGCCTCGGTGTGATTTTTGTTTCCGATCAACCAGCCAAATTTTAGTCCGTCTAGACACCGTCGCGAGAAATTACGAAATTGCCCCGGCGGTATTTTTTTTTCCGATCAACCAGCCAAGTTTCAGCCCGTTTCGACACCGTCGCGAAAAGTGGCTAAAATTGCCCCGACGCAATTTTTGTTTCCGATCAACCGGTCAAATTTCATCCAGTTTCGCCACCGTCGCGAAAAATGACTAAAATTACCCCGGTGCGATTTTTGTTTTCCGATCAACCAGTCAAATTTAAGCCGATTCCGACACCGTCGCGAAAAATGACGAAATTGCCTCGGTGTGATTTTTGTTTCCGATCAACCAGCCAAATTTCAGCCCGTTTCGACACCGTCGCGAAAAGTGGCTAAAATTGCCCCGACGCAATTTTTGTTTCCGATTAACCGGTCAAATTTCATCCAGTTTCGCCACCGTCGCGAAAAATGACTAAAATTACCCCGGTGCGATTTTTGTTTTCCGATCAACCAGTCAAATTTAAGCCAGTTTCGACACCGTCGCGAAAAATGACTAAAATTGCCCCGGCGCGATTTTTTTTCCGATCAACCATTGAAATTTCAAGCAGTTTCGACACCGTCGCGAAAAATGACGAAATTGCCCCGGCGCGATTTNNNCCGTCGCGAAAAATGACGAAATTGCCCCGGAGCGATTTTTGTTTCCGATCAACCAGTGAAATTTCAGCCAGTTTCGACACCGTCTCGAAAAATGACTAAAATTGCCCCGGCGCGATTTTTTTTTCCGATCAACCAGTCAAATTTCAGGCAGTTTCGACACCGTCGCGAAAAATGACGACATTGACCCGGCGTGATTTTGGTTTCCGATCAACCAGCCAAATTTCAGCCCGTTTCGACACCGTCGCGAAAAATGGCTAAAATTGCCCCGGCGCGATTTTTGTTTCCGATCAACCGGTCAAATTTCAGCCAGTTTCGACACCGTCGCGAAAAATGACGAAACTGCCCCGGGGCGATTTTTGTTTCCGATCAACCAGTCAAATTTCTGCCAGCTTTGACACCGTCGCGAAAAATGACTAAAATTGCCACGGCGCGATTTTTTTTTCCGATCAACCAGCCAAATTTCAGCCTGTTTCGACGCCGTCGCGAAAAATGACGAAATTGCCCCAGCACGATTTTTGTTTACGATTAACCAGTCAAATTTCAGCCAGTTTCGACACCGTCGCGAAAAATGACTAAAATTGCCCCGACGCGATTTTTGATTCCGATCAACCAGTCAAATTTCAACCAGTTTCGACACCGTCGCGAAAAATGACGAAATTGCCCCGGCGCGATTTTTGTTTCCAATCACCCAGTCAAATTTCAGCCAGTTTCGACAACGTCACGAAAAATGACTAAAATTGTCCCGGCACGATTTTTGTTTCCGGTCAACTAGTCAAATTCAACCCTTTTCGACTCCATCGCCAAAAATGACAAAAATTGCCCCGGCGCGATTTTTGTTTTCGATCAACCAGTCAAATTTCAGCAAGTTTCGACACCGTCGCGAAAAATGACTAAAATTGCCCCGACGCGATTTTTGTTTCCGATCAACCGGTCAAATTTCAGCCAATTTCGACACCGTCACGAAAAATGACTATAATTGCTCGGCGCAATTTTTGTTTCTGATCAACCGGTCAAATTTAAGCCAGTTTCGACACCGTCGCGAAAAATGACTAAAATTGCCCCTGCGTGATTTTTGTTTCCGATCAACCAGCCAAATTTCAGCCCGTTTTTTCCCCAGCGTGATTTTTGTTTCCGATCAACCAGTCAAATTTCAGTCCGTCTAGACACCGTCGCGAGAAATTACGAAATTGCCCGGCGGTATTTTTTTTTCCGATCAACCAGCCAAGTTTCAGCCCGTTTCGACACCGTCGCGAAAAGTGGCTAAAATTGCCCC
>NW_019231597.1:2646-2847 GCF_002742605.1 Olea europaea var. sylvestris
AAAATGACTAAAATTGCCCCGGCGCGATTTTTTTTTCCGATCAACCAGTCAAATTTCAGGCAGTTTCGACACCGTCGCGAAAAATGACGACAATGACCCGACGTGATTTTGGTTTCCTATCAACCAGCCAAATTTCAGCCCGTTTCGACACCGTCGCGAAAAATGGCTAAAATTGCCCCGGCGCGATTTTTGTTTCCGATC
>NW_019231598.1:0-196 GCF_002742605.1 Olea europaea var. sylvestris
CGCCGACAATCCAAGCGTTCCAAATATACAAGTGCTCATTCTTTCGAAAAATGGCCGAAATCCCTTATACGTCACAACGAAGTTATGAGTTCAATCCAAAACGGTCGCTACATTTCCAAAAACTACTTATGGGCCCAAAACGGACACCGTGTGCAAAAGTTACGCTGAATTCTTCGAACACCGACAATCCAAGCGT
>NW_019231598.1:511-2847 GCF_002742605.1 Olea europaea var. sylvestris
GCCCAAAACGCACACCGTGTGCAAAAGTTACGCTCAATTCTTCGAACGTCGACAATCCAAGCGTTCCAAATATGCAAGTGCTCATTCTTTCAAAAAAAGGTCGAAATCCCTTATACGTCACGACGAAGTTGTGAGTTCAATCCAAAACGATCGCTACATTTCCAAGAAGTACTTATGGGCCCAAAACGGACGCCGTGTGCAAAAGTTACGCTCAATTCTTCGAACGCCGACAATCCAAGCGTTCCAAATATGCAAGTGCTCACTCTTTCAAAAAATGCCCGAAATCCCTTATACGTCACGATGAGGTTGTGTGTTCAATCCAAAATGGTCGTTACATTTCCAAAAAGTACTTATGGGCCCAAAACGGACACCGTGTGCAAAAGTTACGCTCAATTCTTCGAACGCCGACAATCCAAGCGTTCCAAATATGCAAGTGCTCATTCTTTCGAAAAATGGCCGAAATCCCAGATACGTCACGACGAAGTGGTGAGTTCAATACAAAACGATCGCTATATTTCCAAAAAGTACTTATGGGCCCAAAACGGACACGGTGTGCAAAATTTACGCTCAATTCTTCGAACGCCGACAATCTAAGCGTTCCAAATATTCAAGTGCTCATTCTTTCGAAAAATGGCCGAAATCCCTAATACGTCACGACAAAGTGGTGAGTTCAATCCAAAACCATCGCTACATTTCCAAAAAGTACTTATGGGCCCCAAACGGACACCATGTGCAAAAGTTACGCTGAATTCATCGAACGTCGACAATCCAAGCGCTCCAAATATGCAAGTGCTCATTCTTTCGAAAAATGGCGGAAATCCCTTATTCGTCACGATGAAGTTGTGAGTTCAATCCAAAACGATCGCTACATTTCCAAAAAGTACTTATGGGCCCAAAACGCACACCGTGTGCAAAAGTTACGCTCAATTCTTCGAACGCCGACAATCCAAGCGTTCCAAATATGCAAGTGCTCATTCTTTCAAAAAAAGGCCGAAATCCCTTATACGTCACGACGAAGTTGTGAGTTAAATCCAAAACGATCGCTACATTTCCAAAAAGTACTTATGGGCCCAAAACGCACACCGTGTGCAAAAGTTACGCTCAATTCTTCGAACGCCGACAATCCAAGCGTTCCAAATATGCAAGTGCTCATTCTTTCGAAAAATGCCCGAAATCCCTTATACGTCACAACGAAGTTGTGTGTTCAATCCAAAATGGTCGTTACATTTCCAAAAAGTACTTATGGGCCCAAAACGGACACCGTGTACAAAAGTTACGCTCAATTCTTCGAACGCCGACAATCCAAGTGTTCCAAATATGCAAGTGCTCATTCTTTCGAAAAACGGCCGAAATCCCTGATACGTCACGACGAAGTGGTGAGTTCAATACAAAACGATCGCTATATTTCCAAAAAGTACTTATGGGCCCAAAACGGACATCTTGTGCAAAATTTACGCTCAATTCTTCGAACGCCGACAATCTAAGCGTTCCAAATATACAAGTGCTCATTATTTCGAAAACGGCCGAAATCCCAGATACGTCACGACGAAGTGGTGAGTTCAATCCAAAACCATCGCTACATTTCCAAAAAGTACTTATGGGCCCCAAACGGACACCATGTGCAAAAGTTACGCTGAATTCATCGAACATCGACAATCCAAGCGCTCCAAATATGCAAGTGCTCATTCTTTCGAAAAATGGCTGAAATCCCCTATACGTCATGACGAAATCATGAGTTCAATCCAAAACGGTCGCTGCATTTCCAAAAAGTACATATGGGCCAAAAACGGACACCTTGTGCAAAAGTTACGCTCAATTCTTGGAACGCCGACAATCCAAGCGTTCCAAATATGCAAGTCCTCATTCTTTCGAAAAATGGCCGAAATCCCTTATACGTCACGATGAAGTTGTGAGTTCAATCCAAAACGTTCGCTACATTTCCAAAAAGAACTTATGGGCCCAAAACGGACACCGTGTGCAAAACTTACTCTCAATTCTTCGATCGCCGACAATCCAAGCGTTCTAAATATGCAAGTGCTCATTCTTTCGAAAAATGCCCGAAATCCCTCATACGTCACGACGAAGTTGTGTGTTCAATCCAAAACGGTCGCTACATTTCCAAAAAGCACTTATAGGCCCAAAACGGACACCGTGTGCAAAAGTTACGCTGAATTCTTCGAACACCGACAATCCAAGCGTCCCAAATATGCAAGTGCTCATTCTTTCAAAAAATGGCCAAAATCCGTGATACGAAACGACGAAGTGGTGAGTTCAATCCAAAACGATCGCTACATTTCCAAAAAGTACTTATGGGCCCAAAACGGACACCGTGTGCA
>NW_019231599.1:0-2847 GCF_002742605.1 Olea europaea var. sylvestris
GCGATTTTTATTTCCGATCAAACTGCCAAATTTCAGCTAATTCCGACACAGTCGAGAAAAATGACGAAATTACCCCCGGCGCAGTTTTTGTTTTACGATTAGCCAGTCAAATTTTAGCCAATTCCGACACAATCGAGAAAAATGACGAAATTGTCCCCGGCGCGATTTTTATTTCCGATCAACCAGTCAATTTTTAGGAAATTCCGACGCAGTCGCGAAAAATGACGAAATTACGCCCGGCGCTATTTCTGTTCCCGATCAACCTGCCAAATTCGAGCCCATTCCGATACAGTCGAGAAAAATTACGAAATTGCCCCCGGCGCGGTTTTTGTTCAAGATCAACCTGTCAAATTTGAGCCCATTCCGACACAGTCGAGAAAAATGAAGAAATTGCCGCCGGCGCAATTTTTCTTTGCGATCCAACTGCCAAAATTCAGCCAATTCCGACACAGTCGATAAAAATGACGAAATTGCCACCGGCGCGATTTTTGTTTCCGATCAAACTGTCAAATTTGAGCCCATTCCTACACAGTCGAGAAAAATGACGAAATGGTCCCCGGCGCGGTTTTTGTTTTCTATCAACCAGTCAAATTTTAGTCAATTCAGACACAGTCGCGAAAAATGACGAAATTGCCGCCGGCGCGATTTTTCTTTTCGATCAAACCGCCAAATTTCAGCCAATTCCGACACAGTCGAGAAAAATGACGAAATTGCCCCCGGCGCGATTTTTTTTCCCGATCAACCAGTCAAATTTTACCCAATTCCGACGCAGTCGCGAAAAATGACGAAATTACACCCGGCGCTATTTCTGTTCCCATTCAACCTGCCAACTTTGAGCCCATTCCGATACGGGGGCGCGATTTTTATTTCTGATCAAACAGCCAAATTTCAGCCAATTCCGACGCAGTCGAAAAAGATGACGAAATTACCCCCGGCGTGATTTTTGTTTCCGATGAAACCGTCAAATTTGAGCCCATTCCGACACAGTCGAGAAAAATGACGAAATTGCCCCCGGCGCGATTTTTATTTCAAATCAAACTGCCAAATTTCAGCCAATTCCGACACAGTCGAGAAAAATGACGAAATTGACCCCGGCGCAGTTTTTGTTTTACGATCAACCAGTCAAATTTTAGCCAATTCCGACCCAGTCGCGAAAAATGACGAAATTACACCCGGCGCGATTTTTTTTCCCAATCAACCTGTCAAATTTGAGCCCATTCCGACACAGTCGAGAAAAATGACGAAATTGCCCCCGGCGCGATTTTTATTTTAGATCAAACTGTCAAATTTCAGCTAATTCCGATACAGTCGTGAAAAGTGACGAAATTGCCCCCGGCGCGGTTTTTGTTCCCGATAAACCTGTCAAATTTGAGCCCATTCCGACACAGTCGAGAAAAATGACGAAATTGCTCACTGCGCGATTTTTATTTAAGATCAAACTGCCAAATTTCAGCCAAATCCGATGCAGTCGAGAAAAATGACGAATGTTGCCCCCGGTGCGGTTTTTGTTCCCGATAGACCTGTCAAATTTGAGCCCATTCCGACACAGTTGAGAAAAATGAAGAAATTGCCGCCGGCGCGATTTTTATTTCCGATCAAACTGCCAAATTTCAGTTAATTCCGACACAGTTGAGAAAAATGACGAAATTGCCCCCGGCGCAGTTTTTGTTTTACGATCAACCAGTCAAATTTTAGCCAATTCCGACACAGTCGAGAAAAATTACGAAATTACCGCCGGCGCGATTTTTATTTCCGATGAAACTGCCAAATTTCAGCCAATTCCGACATAGTCGAGAAAAATGACGAAATTGCCCCCGGCGCGATTTTTATTTCCGATCAACCAGGCAATTTTTAGCCAATTCCGACGCAGTCGTGAAAAATTACGAAATTACACCCGGCGCTATTTCTGTTCCCTATCAACCTGCCAAATTTGAGCCCATTCCAATACAGTCGAGAAAAATGACGAAATTACCCCCGGCGCGATTTTTATTTCGGATCAAACTGCCATATTTCAGCCAATTCCGACACAGTCGAGAAAAATGACGAAATTCCCCCCGGCGCGATTTTTATTTCGGATCAAACTGCCATATTTCAGCCAATTCCGACACAGTCGAGAAAAATGACGAAATTCCCCCCGGCGCGATTTTTATTTCGGATCAAACTGCCATATTTCAGCCAATTCCGACACAGTCGAGAAAAATGACGAAATTGCCCCCGGCACAGTTTTTGTTTTACGATCAACCAGTCAAATTTTAGCCAATTCCGACACAATCGAGAAAAATGACGAAACTGCCCCCGGCGCGATTTTTATTTCCGATAAACCAGTCAATTTTTAGCCAATTCCGACGCAGTCGCGAAAAATGACGAAATTACACCCGGCGCTATTTCTGTTCTCGATCAACCTGCCAAATTTGAGCCCATTCCGATACAGTCGAGAAAAATGACGAAATTGCCCCCGGCGCGGTTTTTGTTCCAGATCAACCTGTCAAATTTGAGCCCATTCCTACACAGTCGAGAAAAATGACGAAATGGGCGCCAGCGCGACTTTTGTTTTCGATCGACCAGTCAAATTTTAGCCAATTCAGACACAGTCGCGAAAAATGACGAAATTGCCCCCGGCGCGATTTTTCTTTCCAATCAAACCGCCAAATTTCAGCCAATTCCGATACAGTCGAGAAAAATGATGAAATTGCCCCCCGCGCGATTTTTCTTTCCGATCAACCAGTTAAATTTTAGCCAATTCCGACGCAGTCGAGAAAAATGTCGAAATTGCCACCGGCGCGATTTTTATTTCCGATCAAACTGCCAAATTTCAGTTAATTCCGACACAGTCGAGAAAAATGACGA
>NW_019231600.1:0-2846 GCF_002742605.1 Olea europaea var. sylvestris
TGTTTCCGATCATCCAAACAAATTTTAGCCCATTCCCACTGTCGGAAAAATGACGAAATTGCCCCCGGCGCGATTTTTGTTTCATATAAACCTGTCAAATTTTAACCCATTCCGACAAAGTGGCGAAAAATGACGAAATTGCCCCCGGCACGATTTTTTGTTTCCGATCAACTTGTCAAATTTTAGCCCATTCCGACACAGTCGCGAGAAATGACGAAATTGCCCCTGGCGCGATTTTCGTTTCCGATCAGCCTGTCAAATATCAGCCCATTCCGACACAGTCGCGATAAATGACGAAATTGCCCCTGGCGCGATTTTCGTTTCCGATCAGCCTGTCAAATATCAGCCCATTCCGACACAGTCGCGATAAATGACGAAATTGCCCCTGGCGCGATTTTCGTTTCCGATCAGCCTGTCAAATATCAGCCCATTCCGACACAGTCGCGATAAATGACGAAATTGCCCCTGGCGCGATTTTCGTTTCCGATCAGCCTGTCAAATATCAGCCCATTCCGACACAGTCGCGATAAATGACGAAATTGCCCCTGGCGCGATTTTTATTTCCTATCAACCAGTCAAATTTTAGCCCATTCCGTCACAGTCGCGAAAAATGACGAAATTGCCCCCGGAGAGATTTTTGGTTCCGATCAACCAGTCAAATTTTAGCCCATTCCGACACAGTCGCTAGAAATGACGAAATTGCCCCTGGCGCGGTTTTTGTTTCCGATCAACCAGACAAATTTTGGTCCATTTCGACACAGTCGAGTAAAATGACGAACTTGCTCCGGCGCGATTATTTCCGATTAACCTGCTAAATTTCAGCCCATTCCGACTCAGTCGAGAAAACTGACAAAATTGCCCCCGGCGCGGTTTTTGTTTCCGATCAACCTGTCAAATTTTAACCCATTCCGACATCGTCGCGAAAAATGACGAAATTGCCCCCAGCGTGATTTTTGTTTCCGATCAACATGTTAATTTTTAGCCAATTCTGACACAGTTGCGAAAAATGACGAAATTACCCCCGGCGCGATTTTTATTTACTATCAACCTATCAAATTTTAGCCAATTCCGACACAGTTGCGAAAAATGACGAAATTGCCCCCGGTGCGGTTTTTGTTCCCGATCAACCTGTTAAATTTGAGCCAAATCCGACCCAGTCGCAAGAAATGACGAAATTGCCCCCGGCACGATTTTTGTTTCTGATCAACCAGTCAGATTTTTGCCCATTCCGACACAGTCGCAAAAAATTATTAAATTGTCCCTGCGCGGTTTTTGTTTTCGATCATCCAGTCAAATTTTAGCCCATTCCGACACCGTCGCGAAAAATTACGAAATTGCCCAGGGCACTATTTTTGTTTCCGATCAACCTGTCAAATTTCAGCCCATTCCGACACAGTTGTGAAAAATTATGAAATTACCCCCTGCGTGATTTTTGTTCCCGATCAACCTGTCAAATTCCAGCCCATTCCGACACAGTCGCGAAAAATGACGAAAATGCCCCCGGCACGATTTTTTGTTTCCGATCAACCTATCAAATTTTAGCCCATTCCGTCACGGTCGCGAAAAATGACGAAAATGCCCCCGGCACGATTTTTTGTTTCCGATCAACCTATCAAATTTTAGCCCATTCCGTCACGGTCGCGAAAAATGACGAAAATGCCCCCGGCACGATTTTTTGTTTCCGATCAACCTATCAAATTTTAGCCCATTCCGTCACGGTCGCGAAAAATGACGAAAATGCCCCCGGCACGATTTTTTGTTTCCGATCAACCTATCAAATTTTAGCCCATTCCGTCACGGTCGCGAAAAATGACGAAAATGCCCCCGGCACGATTTTTTGTTTCCGATCAACCTATCAAATTTTAGCCCATTCCGTCACGGTCGCGAAAAATGACGAAAATGCCCCCGGCACGATTTTTTGTTTCCGATCAACCTATCAAATTTTAGCCCATTCCGTCACGGTCGCGAAAAATGACGAAAATGCCCCCGGCACGATTTTTTGTTTCCGATCAACCATTCAAATTTTAGCCCATTCCGATACAATCGCTAAAAATGACGAAATTGCCCTTGGCGCAGTTTTTTTTTCCGATCAACCAGTCAAATTTTGGCCCATTTCGACACAGTCTAGAAAAATGACGAAATTGCCCCCGGCGCGATTTTGATTTCCGATCAACCTGCCAAATTTCAGCCCATTCCGACACAGTCGAGAAAACTGACGAAATTGCCCCCGGCGCGATATTTATTTCCGATCATCCAGTCAAATTTTAGCACATTCCGACACCGTCGCGAAAAATTACGAAATTGCCCCCGGCGCGATTTTTGTTTCCGATCAACCTGTCAAATTTTAACCAATTCCGACACAGTTGCGAAAAATGATGAAATTCACCCGGTGCGGTTTTTGTTCCCGATCAGCTATCAAATTTGCGCCCATTCCGACACGATCGCAAAAAATGACGAAATTGCCCACGGCACGATTTTTGTTTCCGATCAACCTGTCAAATTTTAGCCCATTTCGACACAGTCGCGAAAAATGATGAAATTGCCCCCGGCGCGGTTTTTGTTACCGATCAACCAGTCGAATTTTGGCCCATTTCGACACAGTCGAGAAAAATGACGAAATTGCCCCCGGCGCGATTTTTATTTCCGATCAATCTGCCAAATTTCAGCCCATTCCGACACAGTCGAGAAAACTGACGAAATTGCCCCCAGCGCGATTTTTGTTTTTGATCAACCGGTCAAATTTTAGCCCATTTCGACACCGTAGCGAAAAATGACGAAATTGCCTCCGGAGCGATTTTTGTTTCCGATCAATCTGTCAAATTTAAGCCCACGCTGACACAGTCGAG
>NW_019231601.1:0-2846 GCF_002742605.1 Olea europaea var. sylvestris
GTAAGTTTTTTTCCTTGGGACAGAATGTTAAAAACAAGTTCATTGGGACTCATCAACAAATGCAATATATACAATGAGAAATGCGATTGACAGATTAACTATATCTTATGGTTCTCAATAAACAACCTTCGCTTGGAAATTTGTGTTTGTATCATAGTTACTTAACTATTGCGTGCAGATATCGCAGAGAATTTCTGCGAGATGCTTTTAGTTCTACATCTAGTGCGAGGCTCAAGTAAGAAAAAGAAGGAATAGGTCGGATTCTTATTTGACTTCAGCTATCTACAATCATAAGAAGAAAAAGAAGGAATAGGTCGGATTCTTATTTGACTTCAGCTATCTACAATCATAAGTTACAATTGGCCGATAAGATACCTATACATTTGGTGTCAGTAGAAAGGCAATAAGATTCCAGATAATGTTGCTGCCCCAGATGATGTACAAATCACAGTGTCTACTTTCTGGTTAATCCAGAGTAGTCTTCATGAGAAAGGGAAGTCCTTGTGTCATTTATAATCTTGAACGACAAATGCATTTAATAGGATTCAACGACGAATTCCTTCGTGTAGAGGCAGACAGTACCTTTCTCAAGGACGGTGATGATTTTAGATCCCAATCTTCCACATTCTTGGGTACACAAACGTCGAAGAGGAATTGACCAAGAACCCCATGAGCACTTATGCTTGGTAGGCTGGATAGACGTATGTAAGGCTCTTTACGTTCATCCTGCACAGATCCAAAATCTCTACCCTCGTGATATTCTATGGAATTTGGAACAGATAAGAAGTCATTCAAGTCAAGGATAATCCTCAAGAAACTCTAACTTGATCACTCTACAGCTTTTTTTAGATTTCAAAAGGGTCCAGAGATCTGATCGTGTGTGCCCTCAAAGCCCATCTTCTCACCTTCAAGTTGCCGTAATCTTTTAGAATAAATTACAGAAGCTTTTCCAAGCAACTCAATCACCGCAGCCTTGTATTCAATTGGATAATGCCGAAAATGGCTTGCACTACAAACATAACATGAAAAATATAGTGTCAACAAATAGGAATTTTTCCAAGATGCAATAACAAAAATGCTACACACCAATGGTAGCTAGGAAATACTCCAAAGAAAATCTTGTATTGCAGATTTCAAATTACTAATGATTTACTTAAAAGAATTATACACCAATAAGTCAGCTGATTGTCGCAGACCTAGTTTCGTTACACCCAACAATTAGAACTGTGCAGCCTTAACGTTCAGTAATTCCCGTCTCTCATGAGAAAACGTTACGTCAGTCTTTTAACGCTCACAAATAATTTAACCAATGAGGCTAAATTATAACAATTTTGAGTAAATGATTTGAAGTAGGAAATATAAGGAAAACAAGTTCGAGAGAACTCTCTTTATATATAGTCCCCATTTGGTTCTGATTTTTCATCCCAAAAAATCAATTTTTTGATCGTTACGTTCCTAAGTCAGCTGTCATTTTTTTACTTTTTCACTCACAGGTAGAGCCCACTTTTGTCTCTAACAAACAAAAAATTAATTCTCATAATCATTAGGAAAACTTTACAATCTCTCTCAAGTATTCAAATAATTCATTCCATATGATTTACAAATGAGGCTACATCTTTATTTATAGGCAATACCTTACAAATTGTCTTGGAATCAATGGCCAAGACTAATTTTGATCCAATGGTCATCATATGTTACAAGTTGCGTTAATCTCCTTTGATCAAGTGGTAATTCTCTACACTTTCCAATGCAAGTTGCATGTTACTTACCAACCTTATGCTTGTTGGCATCAAGTGGCATATCTCTACAATTCACATGTAAGTGAACAAGTCACTTTCATAGTAGCCAAATTGAACTTTATTTCCTCCTTGGCATTATCTTGCAAGTGGCACAAATAGACAAGTGGCACAAGTTGTACAAGTTGGCCAAGTTGCCCACTTGTGTCCCCAAAACATCCGACCGCAATCCATTGTATTTTTCCTTCCCAAAATAGCAGTTTTTAACTTAGAGAAAGGGAAAACGCCCCTCTGTCTCACCTCTCGATCGTCCAAAATGAATTCAACGTCTTTCTCAAAAGATTTTGTTACAATGGGAGGCGCCCTTTGTAATTTGTTTCTTCCCGGATCTTCCAAGTCCAGCCTGTATGGCTTCCTATATGGCTTGAACATGCTTGCATGAAATTCTGGGTGGATCTTCAAAGTGCTTGGGAGATCTAGCCAGTAGGAAGCTCTTCCAACTTTAGCCATGATGGGAAATGAACCTTCAAACCTTCTAACCAAGCCTTTATGAACTTTGCGGTAGGCTTTGAATTGTAGAGATATACATCTTGATGCCAACTAGCATGAGGTTAGAAAGTAACATGCAACTTACATTGGAAAATGCAGAGAATTACTACTTGATCAAATGAGATTAATGCAACTAGCAACCAATGTGGACCTTTGGATGAAAATTAATTTTGGCCATTGATTCCAAGACGACTTGCAAGGTTTTGCCTATAAATAGAGATGTCTTATTTGTAAATCATATGGAGTGAGATGAGATGAATACTTGAGAGAGATTGTAAAGTTTTTCTTTCATTTATATATAAAGAGAGTTCTCAAAAACTTAGTTGTTTTCCTTATATTTCCTATTTCAAATCATCTACTTAAAGTTGTTATAATTTAGCCTCATTGGTTAAATTATTTGTAAGTATTGAAAGGCTAACTTAACATTTTCTCGTGAGGGAAAGAAATTATTGAATGCTAAGACCGCACGGTCTAGTTATTTGGGTGTCCGTGACATGATGCTTACCAACTGAGAAATGAATTTAGTTAACAAGCTGAAGAGAGTCATCTGATTACATATAA
>NW_019231602.1:0-2656 GCF_002742605.1 Olea europaea var. sylvestris
ACAAAAATCACGCCGGTGACAATTTCCTCATTTTTCGCTACGGTGTCGGAATGGGCTTAAATTTGACTGATTGATCGGAAACATAAATCGCGCCGGTGTCAATTTCGTCATTTTTCGACACGGTGTCGGAATGGGCTAAAACTTGACTGATTGATCGGAAACAAAAATCGTGCCGGGGGCAATATCGTCATTTTTCAAGACGGTGTCGGAATGGGCTAAAATTTGACTGATTGTTCGGAAACAAAAATCGCGCCGGGGGCAATTTCATCATTTTTCCCGACGGTGTCAGAATCGACTAAAATTTGACAGATTAATGGGAAACAAAAATTACGCCGGGGACAGTTTCATCATTTTTGGCCACAGTGTCGGAATCGGCTAAAATTTGACACATTGATCGGAAACGAAAATCGCGCCGGGGGCAATTTCATCATTTTTCCCGACGGTGTCAGAATCGAGTAAAATTTGACAGATTAATGGGAAACAAAAATTACGCCGGGGACAGTTTCATCATTTTTGGCCACAGTGTCGGAATCGGCTAAAATTTGACACATTGATCGGAAACGAAAATCGCGCCGGGGGCAATTTCATCATTTTTCCCGACGGTGTCAGAATCGACTAAAATTTGACAGATTAATTGGAAACAAAAATCGCGCCGGGGGCAATTTCGTCATTTTGCGCGACGGGGGCGGGATCGGCTAAAATTTGACAGATTAATTGGAAACAAAAATCGCGCCGGGGGCAATTTCGTCATTTTTCGCGACGGTGTCGGAATGGGCTTAAATTTGACTGATTGGTTGGAAACAAAAATCGCGCCGTTGACAATTTCGTCATTTTTCACGACGGTGTCGGAATCGGCTAAAATTTGACAGATTAATTGGAAACAAAAGTCGCGCCGGGGAAAATTTCCTCATTTGTCGCGACGGTGTCGGAATACGCTAAAATTTGACAGATTGATCGGAATCAAAAATCGCGTCTGGACAATTTCGTCATTTTTCGCGACGGTGTCGGAATCGGCTAAAATTTGACCGATTGATCGAAATCAAAAATCGCGCCGGGGGCAATTTCATCATTTTTCGCGACGGTGTCGGAATTGACTAAAATTTGACAGATTGATCGGACACAAAAATCGAGCCGGGGAAAATTTCGTCATTTTTCCCGACGGTCGCCGGGGGAAAATTTCGTCAATTTTCGCGACGGTGTCGAAATTGGCTAAAATTTGACAAATTGATCAGAAACAAAAATCGCGCCGGTGACAATTTCCTCATTTTTCGCGACGGTGTCGGAATAGGCTTAAATTTGTCTGATTGATCGGAAAGAGAAATCGCGCCAGTGGTAATTTCGTCATTTTTCGCGACGGTGTCGGAATGGGCTAAAATTTGATTGAGTGATAGGAAACAAAAATCGCGCCGGTGACAATTTCGCCATTTTTCACGACGGTGTCGGATTCGGCTAAAATTTGACAGATTAATTGGAAACAAAAATCGCGCTGGGTACAATTTCCTCATTTGCCGCGACGGTGTCGGAATCGGCTAAAATTTGACAGATTGATCGGAAACAGAAATCGCGCCGGTGGCAATTTCATCATTTTTCGCGACGGTGTCGGAATGGGCTAAAATTTGACTGATTGATCGGAAACAAAAATCCCGCCTGGGGCAATTTCGTCGTTTTTCACGACGGTGTCGGAATCGGCTAAAATTTGACAGATTGATCGGAAACAGAAATCGCGCCGGTGGCAATTTCATCATTTTTCGCGACGGTGTCGGAATGGGCTAAAATTTGACTGATTGATCGGAAACAAAAATCCCGCCGGGGGCAATTTCGTCATTTTTCACGACGGTGTCGGAATCGGCTAAAATTTGACAGATTAATGGGAAACAAAAATCGAGCCGGGGCAATTTCGTCATTTTTCCCGACGGTGTCGGAATCGGCTAAAATTTGACAGATTGTTCGGAAACAAAAATCGCCCCGAGACAATTTCGTCATTTTTCGCGACGGAGTCGGAATCGGCTAAAATTTGACTAATTGATCGGAAACAAAAATCGCACCGGTGGCGATTTCATCATTTTTCGCGACGGTGTCGGAATCGACTAAAATTTGAAAGATTGATCGGACACAAAAAACGCGCCAGGAAAAATTTCGTCATTTTTTGCGACGGTGTCGGAATCGGCTAAAACTTGATAGATTGATCGGAAACAAAAATCGCGCCGGTGACAATTTCCTCATTTTTCGTGACGGTGTCGGTATGGGCTTAAATTTGACTGATTGATCGGAAACAGAAATCGCGTCGGTGGCTATTTCGTCATTTTTCTTGCTGGTTTCAGAATGGGCTAAAATTTGACTGATTGATCGGAAACAAAAGTCGTGCCGGGGGCAATATCGTCATTTTTCAAGACGGTGTCGGAATGGGCTAAAATTTGACTGATTGTTCGGAAACAAAAATCGCGCCGGGGGCAATTTCATCATTTTTCCTGACGGTGTCAGAATCGACTAAAATTTGACAGATTAATGGGAAACAAAAATTACGCCAGGGACAATTTCGTCATTTTTGGCCACAGTGTCAGAATCGGCTAAAATTTGACACATTGATCGGAAACAAAAATCGCGCCGGGGGCAATTTCGTCATTTTTCGCGACGGTGTCGAAATTGGCTAAAATTT
>NW_019231602.1:2665-2846 GCF_002742605.1 Olea europaea var. sylvestris
TCGTCATTTTTCGCGACTGTGTCGGAATCGGCTAAAATTTGACAGATTCATCGGGAACAAAAATCGCGCGCGGGGGCAATTTTTATTCATTTTTCGCTCCATTGTCGGAATGGGCAAAAATTAGACAGATTGATCGGAAACAAAAATCGCGCCGGGGGCAATTTCGTCATTTTTCACGACG
>NW_019231603.1:0-2846 GCF_002742605.1 Olea europaea var. sylvestris
CCACTACAAATATTGAATCCCGACCCCTTTTTGTCCTAGGCAAACCTAACACAAAGTCCATAGATATGTCTACCCAAGGTTCATTAGGTATAGGCAAAGGAGTATACAAACCATGAGATTGAACCTTAGACTTAGCCTTTTTACAAGTTATGCACTTTCCACATATTTGTTCTACGTCATGTCACATTTTAGGACAATAAAAATGTTCCCCTAACATGTCTAAAGTCCTTTGAACCCCGAAGTGTCCCATTAAACCACCCCCATGTGCTTCCCTTACCAATAATTCATGCAAAGAACAATTAGGAATGCACAACTTATTTTCTCTAAACAAATATCCTTCATGCCTATAGAATTTATCAAATGCACCTTTGTCACATAAAGCATAAATACTAGAAAAATCACAATCAGATTCATACATGCCCTTAATATGTTCGAAACCAAGTAATTTAGTACTTAATGAATTTAAAAGCACGTACCTTCGAGACAACGCATCAACAACTATATTTTCGTCACCTTGTTTGTACTTGATGATGTAGAAAAATGTCTCAATAAACTCCACCCATCTCGCATGTCTTTTGTTCAACTTACCTTGACCTCGTAAATGCTTTAAAGATTCATGATCGGTGTGTATCACGAACTCCTTTGGCCATAAGTAGTGCTGCCAAGTCTCCAATGCTCGAATAAGTGAATACAGCTCCTTGTCATATGTCGGATAATTCAATGCTGCCCCACTCAACTTTTCGCTAAAGTAAGCAATAAGTCTCTTTACCTGCATTAACACTGCTCCTATACCTATTCCTGATGCATCACACTCAACCTCGAATGTTTTATCAAAATTTGGTAATGCCAAAACAGGTGCCTTACATAGCTTATCCTTAATGGTGTTAAATGCAATTTCTTGAGATTCTCCCCAATGAAAACCTACACTTTTCTTTACTATTTCAGTCAATGGTGTGGTGATGGTGCTAAAATCTCTTACAAATCGCCTATAAAAACTAGCCAATCTATGAAAACTCCTAACTTCAGTTATAGTCTTAGGTGTTGGCCATTCTTTTATAGCTTTTATCTTTTCTTCATCGACTTCCACCCCTTTAGCACTAACCACAAATCCTAGGAAAACAACTCTATCCATGCAAAATGTGCACTTTTTGAAATTAGCATATAGTTGGCCCTTTCGCAACACAACAAGCACACAATCTAAATGTTCTAAATGCTCATCTAGGTTTTTGCTATAGATTAAGATGTCATCAAAATAAACTACAACAAATTTCCCAATAAAAGCACGCAAAACATGGTTCATTAAATGCATAAAAGTGCTCGGTGCATTAGTGAGTCCAAACGGCATAACTAACCATTCATACAATCCATACTTAGTCTTAAACGCCATTTTCCATTCATCACCCTCCCGTATGCGAATTTGATGATAGCCACTCTTAAGATCAATCTTACTAAAAATGCAAGCACCATGCAACTCATCAAGCAAATCATCTAGCCTAGGTATTGGGTGACGATACTTTACCGTGATATTGTTGATAGCTCGGCAATCCACGCACATTCTCCAAGTCCCGTCCTTCTTAGGCACCAGCAAAATAGGTATAGCACATGGACTCATGCTCTCCCTGAAATAACCTTTGCTCATCAACTCCTCCACTTACTTTTGAAGCTCCTTCGTCTCCCCGGGATTGCTTCGGTAAGCTGGTCGATTCGGTATGACAGCTCTGGGTACAAAGTCAATCTGGTGCTCGATGCCTCTGATTGGTGGCAATCCACTTAGCATTTCCTCAGGAAACACATCGTCGAACTCCTACAATAAAGACTTAACCAAACTAGTGAGGGATGTGTTAGAATCCTCAAAATTGAGGTGGGATTCCTTGTATACTTACAATATCATTTGCCTATTATCGCTCATAGCCCTTTTCAACTCACTCTCTTTTGCATAGAAGTTGACCTTTGGCTTTTCTCTTCGCTCAGCTGACTCTTTTTCTCTCCTCTCAACTGACTCTTTTTCTCTCCGCTCATGTGGCTTCTCTCTCTTTTCTCCACTTTCAGCCACCTCACTATTTTCTCTCTTATTGATGGTTTTACTATTGCCTCTCCTTTTTCCTGACTCTCTTATTCTCTCGTCTTCCTCAATTTTTAGCTTGATTTGATCTCCATACACTTGTGCCGGTGTTAATGGCGCAAGAGTAATAGTCTTCCCATCCTTGACAAAGCTATAACGATTCCTATAACTATCATGTGTGACCCTTCTATCATATTGCCATGGTCTTCCTAATAAGATATGACCCACATGCATAGGCACCACATCACATACTACTTTGTAACTATAACTCCCAATTGGGAAATTAATTAAAACTCTTTTATTCACCCTAACTTCCCTACTTTCATTCAACCATTGTAACTTATAAGGCCTAGGGTGTCTTAACAATGCTAGTCCTAATTTCTAAACTAAAGTTGTGCTAGCTATATTTATACAACTCCCACCATCAATAATCATACTACATACCTTATCGTTGACGTAACGACGTGTGTGGAATATATTTTCTCACTGCTGCTCTGAATCATCCACTTTGACTTGGGTGTTAAGAGCTCTCCTTGACACCAACGATTCCTCAACAGGAAACTCCAATTTTTCTTCTTCTTCAACGTCCTCCAATGGAGGCATGTCCTCAAATTCTGCTTCACTTTCACTCACCATCTCTCCATTATCCAACAAAACCATTACCCATTTATTTGGGCATTGAGAAGCAATGTGCCTTGACGCCAAGCATATGAAACACTTGATGTCTCGATTCCTTGATGGTTGTGAATCTATTTTGGGTGCTGTTTTGCTAGCACTTTCTTCT